>NC_136704.1:24978087-25003561 GCF_947650265.1 Symphodus melops | reverse complement strand
GAGAGAGAGAGAGAGAGGAGAGGGAAAGTGAGAGAGAGAGAGAGAGAGAGACAGAGAAGAGAGAGAGAGAGAGAGAGAGAGAGAGGGAGAGGGAAAGTGAGAGAGAGAGAGAGAGAGACAGACAGAGAGAGAGAGAGAGAGAGAGACAGAGAGAGAGAGAGAGAGAGACAGAGACAGAGACAGAGACAGAGAGAGAGACAGAGAGAGAGAGAGAGAGAGACAGAGACAGAGACAGAGAGAGAGAGAGAGAGAGGGAGAGAGAGGGAGAGGGAAAGTGAGAGAGAGAGAGAGAGAGAGAGGAGCACAGGGCAGGTGATAGAGGACCGAGAGAGCGGGCTGCTGCAGTACTGGCACACAGTCAGCAGCACACACACACACACGCATGCACACACATACACACAGACACACATACACACACATACACACACACACACAGGGAGCAGAAGGAAAGTCAATGACAGACTCTTCTCAGAGGTGCGCGAGATCCCACGCGCTGAGTTGACTCCAGCCGCGTGCTGCAGCTGCAGGAAGTTACCGGAGACTTTGGAGCAGCGTCGTCCGGTGAAGGGACAACACACAGTCGGTGGTCGCGCGGGGCTCTGACCTGAGAGTTGGTGGAATAGTTACCGGACATGTCGGGACACCGGGTGCAGTTCGCGGACCTTCCACCGAGTCAACACAAAGGAAGTCCCAAATTTCACAGTAAGGAACCTTCATCTGTTTGTGTCTTGACCAGCAGCTTTCACATGTGGGAAACTCTCTGTGCTTCCTCCTCCTCTGAGTATAGCCTCGCGCAGCAACTTCATATTGACACGTCTGTTGTCACAGACTGGACAGTTAAAGCTGGGAGCTGTTTGATCTCCTGCAGCTGCCTTCAGTCAGACTCTGATGATTCTTTAATGGTCCAATTCAACATTCAGTAAAGGGGAAAACACCCAGAGCTCATTAAACACACACACACACACACACACACACACACACACACAAATGTTGAATCATGTGCTTCCAACTGTCAAGCACAACTTTAGCCCATCATGTGGAGAGTTGTGATAACTGTTTGATATGACATGCATGCCGCAGGATATGCTGCCCAGTGTGACGTGCCCCCCCCCGCGTGACTTGTTGGTGGATGCTGAGGTGAACCTTCACTCTCGATCTTCTCTCCATGTGCATCAGTGCTGTGATCCCGTTCCCCGCTCCCTTCATGCTCTCATCTGAAGTGGCAGTTGCCCTTTACGTGCCGCTGCAGCTGCTAACTTTTTATCCCCATGATCCGTCTCTGTAAGGTGACCCCCCCCCCCCCCCCACCTTTCATTCAGAGACCCCTTCAATGACCACCATGATGCTCAACTCGTTTGCTTTATTTCCACACATGTTCCTCTCGTTGCATGTGAGCTTGTGACTGTTCTCAGCCTTTTCTGCCGCTGTGTGCTGCAGTGTATGCACGACAGCGTGAGACACGGAGAAGCTTAGCTCGTCTCCATGGTGACAGGTTGACTGACAGGACACGTGAGCGAGGGCTCGATGGAAAATTGCCAGTTTGCTGCAAAGCCCTCCAGAGGGGAGCGTCTACAGTGCACGCTGGTTTTCATGACGGCTCGTGTGAACGCTCCTGACATCTTTTGCATCCGTGATGGCAACTGTTCTGTCAGCTTGTTGTGACTTTTTCTTTTATTATCACAGGCACTCAGCAACGTGCACGAAGGCAGCTGGGTGAAAAGGGCTGATTTTCTTTGGTGGCTCAGGTTGCATGCAGGGCATGCTGGGTCAGTGTGTGTGGAAGGACAGAACGGCTGCTTCAGCAGGAAAACGGCACATTCTGACTCAGCCAATCCGCCTCTTTTCTCGTCCAGATGCAGGTGACGGAGGGGTCGAGTTTCCCCTCTTATCTCCTTCTCTGCCTGTGGAAATATGAAGACAAACTGAAGACACAGTCAGTCTTGGTTAAAGACCGAGGATTAAGTTCCTCTAATCCTCCACCCTTCCTATTTAATACTATAAATGCAAATAACACCTGCACAGTAGCAGAAGCTCATCCATCACTTATTGCAGAGAACAATCATCATTACCTTCAGGGAATACTGTGGCTGGTGCCTGAGTTAAAGCAGTAATCTACTCATTCACATAAACATGAATCTAACAGCATCCTGCAGCTTTTATCTCTTCTGTGTTGATAAAGTTGGCAGTCGTAGCTGCGCTCCTCCTGTCTGTCTATTTAGCCGCGCTAAATGCAGCTAGCTCGTAACTTCCTCGCTGCTGCTGCTGCTGCTGCTTGTGGCGGAGGGATGCACATTCATTTCTTTGGCTTGACTGAACAAGTTGTGTCTAATCTTCTTCTGTGCCGGCTGCATGGCTTTCAAAGGGAGGAGGAGTGGATCACAGTGCTCAGTGTGCATTCAAAGGTTTCTGTTGCAGAGGTTACATCGAGGAAGAAGGTGATGCTAACATACCCGAACCTTTAACACGTGCTACTGATGAGAGCACAGAAGAACATCTCTGTGAAATGGTTCCAAAGTGCGTCACTGCTTCGGGAGGTCACTTTGTAAACATTTTTAGGGCTCTGGTTGGTTTGCACTGAGGCTGAAGTGACACAAAGACAAATGAGCGTTGATTTGGTCTTCGAAGGCGGGGCTGTTGACCTAGGCCAGGGTCTGACTCAGTGAGTGTTGCTAATCTGTTTCACCGTTGTCACAGTCGGAGGTCAGAGTCATATTTTCCTCGCAGAGAGCCGACAGCACAGCTCTCACCTGGTTCTCACGCTTCACGCCAAGATGTCTGCAACTCTGCAGATGGAATAACTGCAGAAATAAATGGTATCACAGGCAGTGTGCTTTGGATTAGATTTTGACACACAGGTGTGTGTGTGTGTGTGTGTGTGTGTGTGTGTGTGTGTGTGTGTGTGTGTGTGTGTGTGTGTGTGTGTGTGTGCAGATTCAAATAGTAAAACAGTGGTTTGTCTTTCAGTGAGCTGCTTCACATCCTGGACAGCTGCACCATGAGTCATGATGTTCTTCGTCTCAGGTTCTCAGCTGTGTTTCAAAATTATGTCAACAGTTTCTGGAGGAGGATTTGAATTCCTCGTGGGACGGCCTAATGGCAAATTCCCCCAACTGCCCCCCCCCCCCGCCGCCCCCATCAGTCTGGTGAAAATTCCCATGAAGAAAAGAGGTGTATATATATCTAATCCAGTTACTCCAGCCTTCTAGATAATCTCTTTGTGTCATCAGTGATATTAAATGTTAGCTGATCCAAAACGTCCATAAATGGAACGATGAGGTTATGTTCGGCCTGTTTCGCAGGAAGCTTGATTCCCCGACTGAACATATTTGACTGGAAATCTTGGGAGTCATTTTTGTTGCCTGACATGTGATGCACAGATTCATCTAAGAAGTCATCATTGGGTGAAGAGCAAAATGTGTCACCACAGAAAGCTGCTGATGTAAAGGGAAACTAGACTGGCATTTCACAAACAAAGAGGCGTTCTGCACTTCTCTCCGTTTTTAGCAGCTGCTGTGACATAGATGTTACAAATTGGGTCTAAGGTCCCCAGTTATCAGGGTCCTTGGTTAAACCCAAACACCAGGACGAGCTGAGCGCAGAGGAGAACGCTGGAGGAGCAGAGCGGAGACGCTGCCAGGGATTCGGCCGCCAGTCGTAGCAGCCAACAAAACAAACATAACGCAGTCTATCATCAGAAGACGGAGGCCGCGCGTAAACACGAGTTTCCTCAATGCCCTTGTTAAGACCACAGTGTCACAGCTGGCATCCCATTGTCAGGGATTTGAAAGGACAAACAATAAACATGGCTGCCTCCTATCATACTTCCTGTCCCTATGTGGATAAAATGTGAAGGCTGTGTTGGAACGATAACCACAGTGTGTGTCTCCTCCAGCACAGGAATGCAGAGGGTGTCAGTGCCACTGTCAGGCTTTAGAGGAAGGGGGGGGGGCTGTCATGGAGGCTTATAACTCTGTGAACTCTGTGAAAAACAAGTCAAACTGTCACTAAGGTGAGGGTGAAGCGTGGCCTTAATTTGCTGAGACGTATTTTCTCCACATGCTTCAATCGCTGCTATGAATGCCATCTTTTTCAGCATCTCGCCGTCCGCTCGGTGCACGGTGCGAAATGCCACGTTCGGGTCGGCTGTCAGTCCTGTTGAAGATGCTGATCACACAGGACGGGCACTTAAGGAGCTGCTTCTGGAAATAGCAGGGCCCCTGAGACACTAAACAGCTGTTCTCACACCGGATTAAAAGCCCCGTCCCTTAAGGGCTCTTAAGTTCCCCTAGCGTTAAAAACACGGCCATTTAAGAGCACGCCGTGGCCTTCCTTCCCTGAGAGTGAGAGGCCTTTGTTATTCTGTCTTTAACTAAGGCTGTCTGATAACAGGCTGCAACCTTGACTGGATATCTTTGTCTTTTGTTTTCTGAACTCTGAGTGTTAAACCTCAGCCTGTGGGCACGACGTTTGGCTGCCATGATGCTCCAACTGTTTCAGCTTTTACATCATTGACGGTTTCTCACGTCCATGCATTGAATTTTATTGCCATTATCGTGCAGAAAAGTCCACTGATCAGCGTGAAAGTAGAGGAAAAGGCTGCCAGTCGTCCCAGAAGAGCTTCATATCCAGCCGTGCTGTCTCTTCAGATATATTAGTGTGTTTAATCTCCAGCACTCTCACAATTCATCCGTTTTCTGCTGACCTTTTCATATCTCTGCAGCCGCTCCGTTCACAGTATCCGGCTCGAATGTTTCATTCTCTCTTCGGCCTATTCTTGTAAACTATTTTCTGACATTTAGTTCCTTTAGTCCAGCGTGTGTTAGAGAGCGGAGTTAACACAAAGGTCATGTTTGAGACGGCACAAACAGTTAGAGTAAGACAGTCGGATGTATCTAGAATAGTCGGCGGTGACTCATCATATCTGTCTCACTGAAGCCAAACTTCGAGCGCCTCATTAATTACCCCCCCCCCCTTTCATCACGTTTTGTGCCTCTTCAGCAGCGAGATGTTTGTGTGGAGAGGAAGCCGGATGTTTTCATCGTCTCGACTCATGATTTTTCTTTCTTATTGAAGTGTGCTCTCCAAGACGACATGATCAAATATCTTCTGAGGGCGTTCCCACATCAGGCATGATTGTTTCTCACTGAGCTCGATGGCTCCCCCCCCCCCCCCCCCCCCAGCTGGTCTGCATTCACATGACCCAAGACCCGATCTTCACGGTACCCGAGTACGAGTACTTGTGTGTTCCTGTTGAGCAGATTTAAACGCCTTGTTGTCGTCGCTGCGGTCTGACTTTTAGAACAGACAATAAGAAGAGATCCTGGAGCGTTATAAGTCCCAGTACAACAGGTAGCAACCAGTTCCACTTCCTGTCAGGTCAGCATTTCATTGCATGTGCATAAGGAGAGATAATGAAGCTCACCTGCTCTGCAGCAACAAGTGACACTCTGTCTGCTGCAGCTGAGCTGACATGCTCATCCTTCCCCCTGCTGCTTCTCCTGTGCAATCAGCTCAGGAGTAAACAAACTCCTCTGTCTTGTTTATTGCCGTCATAAATTTGGAAGCGTCTGAGAACTGATAATACACAGATGGGAACGCACGCCCTTAAAATGACGAGCCCCGAAAGCTGCTGCAGATCACCGCTCTGCTCGCCGGCCGCCCCGAGCAGCGCTCTTTAAAAGTTTGCACTTGTTTATTGGTGATGAGAGACAATCGGGCTGCAGAGCTGCAGGAACTTTCTCTGCACGCTCTCCCGGAGCACGAATGATGCCTGATGACCGCCTCCATGACAATTATTATTATTTGTTTATTTTTGGGATTTTTATTTCTTTTGGATTTGGACGCAGATGAGAGTGAAGTCGTCTCTCCTTTGATGAAACAGCGATGTCGTGTTTAAAGGAGAATACCTCAGAGTGAGGTGGGCGAGGGACGTGAAGCCACGAGTCGGTGCTGTGAAAGTCCAAGTCGAGTCCCCACCTCTGATCCCTCCACACCAAAACAGATGTTTCATAATGCCTGACAAAGATGTACGATGAAACCAAAGGCTCCTGAACGCATCACCTCTGTGATCACTCCTCTCTCTCTCTCTCTCTCTCTCTTCTCTAAAGACGTCACTCATTAAACTCAGCGAACATTCAGCTTCAGTCTCTCGTTTGATAACTGAGCTTGTGGACGGAAAGAAAAAAAAAAACCTCAGTCCCAGTCAATAACCGCAAGCCGCTCCTGTCAGTGTGATAAATGAGTGGTGTAGTGACGATCAGCTGATCGGCCACTCAGCTGGGTGCGGGAACAGATCTTGGGATTTGACGCGCTGAATGAATTAATGTCCAAACATTGTCTCCTGTTGGGTGAGGTTCCCATTTAATTTATATTCGGATCTTATACAACACTATGGTTTCTTAAGTGATGGTGAAGTGATGGTTGAGGTGATGATCCTACATGTCCGTGACAGCGGTAAAAACCGTCTGACCTCCCCGTCACCCATGCCTCATTACCCGGCTCCTAACACCCGTGCAATATATAACTTCCCCTGCCACACCAAGCTACACTCCCCCCTGTGGTAGACAACTGATATATATATTTAGCACCTACACACCGGCCCCTAATTGTGAAGACATGAACGATTACAAACAAACAAAAAAGAAGCAACAAAGAATAATCTTCTTCCGTCTTCTTTGAGTCAGGGATCTCCAGTGCCTGACTCACTCATTGGGTCATGACCTTTACACTGCTTCTTGGAGTAGAAAGAGCTTGGATATGGGTCGTTCCAACTGTCCTGTCTTTGTTCTCAACTGTACTATACGTACAAATCCATTTTTGTCTGGGAAAGTCTTCATCACTCTTCCAATTATCCATGATCCTCATGGAGCAGCTTGATCCATGACTACAACAATGTCTCCTGTAGTGAAGCTTCTTCGAGGCTTTGTCCATCTTTGTCGCTCTTGTAGTAGAGGCAAGTACTCCCTTATCCATCGCTTCCAGAACAAATCAGACAGATATTGAACCTGTCTCCAACGTCTCCTGACATAAAGATCGTTCTCTTGGAAAAGTCCAGGGGCTAGGTTAGGTTTCCCTTTTAGCAAAAGGATATGATTAGGTGTAAGGGCTTCCAAGTCATTGACATCATCAGAAACCCGGGTAATGGGACGGTCATTGAGAATGGCCTCTACTTCACATATGACAGTGGGAAGGCTTTCATCATCCAAAGACTGCTGTCGTAAAACTGAAAACAAGACTTTCCTGACCATTCTGATGAGTCGCTCCCAAACTCCGCCATGATGGGAAGCAGCAGGTGGATTGAAAATCCAATCAATGCCTTTTTGCCGGAGAGTGCTTTGCATCTTACTTTGGTCCAAAGCGACCACAGCCTCTCTTAACTCTCGCTCCGCTCCAACAAAGTTTGTGCCATTGTCCGATCGCAAACAACTCACTTGACCTCTGCGGCATATAAACCTTCGTATTGCGTTAATACAAGAGTCCGTACTCAGGGAATGAGCAATCTCCAAATGTACGGCTCTACTTGCCATACAGGTGAATATTACTCCATACCTTTTGACCATGGCGCGCCCTCTCTTGACCTCAATAGGCCCAAAGTAATCCACTCCTACGTTTGTGAAGGGAGGCAGGTCTGGAGTTATCCTTTCCTTTGGCAGATCAGCCATTTTTTGTTCACTGGGTTGCCCTCGATACCGTCGACAAACTACACAGTCAGATATGATTTTTCGGCAGGCTGAGTTGGCATTGGTAATCCAGTACTTCCTTCTCAAACTTGAAAGCATATGACTTCTCCCAGCATGTCCAAGGTGTTGATGAATGTGTTGCAGAATAAGCTTGGATATGTGTTGAACTTTTGAAAGTATCACAGGATGCTTCAGTTCTTCAGGTAAGGCTGCCCGACTGAGTCTTCCACCCACTCTCAACATACCATCCTGCAACATCGGATCCAACCTGTAGATGTCGCTGGTTTTCTTCACACTGGATTTTCCTCCTTTCAATGATAAGATTTCTTCCATGTATGTTTCTTGTTGACTGAAACAAATAATGGCAGATTCTGCTCTGGAGAGGTCACTTACAGCAAGTGGTTGTTTATCTATTGCATTTCTGGCAATTCTCATCTCCTCTTCCACCTTTTCTGGTTGTATGGCTGAGCCAGCAGAGGTTACAGCAGCAATAATTTCCTTCCTTTTCCTACTTAGCTCCAGGAAAACTACCTTGAACCGAAGGAACCAGGCGACTGAGGTCTTCAGCTTAGCCCAGTCAGAGAAGTAGTTTAGGAGTCTAGTAGTCGCACTTTCAGGATTTGCAATAATGATGTTCGCCATGAAATCACCTTTGACCTCTGGATCTTCTGAAGTAATGGGCTGTGGGTTAAAAGGTTTTGGCCAATCCACCTCTGGCTTTCGAAGAAAGTCTGGTCCATTAATCCACCTCCTACATGCCAAGAAGTTATCTGCAGTCAGACCTCTGGAGGCTTCATCAGCAGGATTGTTTCGAGAGCTGATGTACCTCCACTGAACAACATGTGTTGCTTCCCTTATGGAAGCCACTCTATTTGCCACGAAGGTGTGAAACCGTTTGGTCTCATTACTGATGTACCTTAGTACAGTCTGACTGTCTGTCCAGAAACAGGACTCCTCCAAGTTAAGCTGTAGTTCCTTCCTCAGCATTCTGTCAACTTTAACAGCCAGCACAGATGCAGTAAGTTCAAGACGAGGAATTGTTGTTTGCTTCAGCGGTGCAACTCGAGCTTTTCCTAACATAAATGCAAGGTGTACTCTTTTATTCTGGTCCTGCAACCTCAGGTAGGATACTGTGCCGTAACCATGGTCACTAGCATCTGCGAAGTGATGCAACTGTGCTTGTAGGGGTCCTCTGAAATCCTGTGGTTTGATGCAACGCTCCACCTTCAGTTCTGCCACTTTCTCCAGGTCCAGCAACCATCTTGTCCATTGTTGTGAGAATGTCTGGGGTATAACATCATCCCAGGACATATTTTTGCGACACATTTCTTGCAACAACAATTTTGGTAGCAAGGTGAACGGTGATAAGAACCCCAATGGGTCATAAACAGAACTGACGACTGAGAGAATCCCACGCCTTGTATATGGCCGCCTTTCGACTGCAGGTTTGAAGGTAAAAGTGTCACTCTCAGCACACCAACTCATTCCAAGCACCATCTCTGTTGGCAAGTTATCATGTTCGAGGTGCAGCTTTCTGATTGTTTTTGACCTTTTTTCCTCTGAAATAGATGATAATACATGCCGACTGTTGCTTGTCCACTTTACCAGCTGAAATCCTCCCTTAGAGCACAAGTCAGTAAGGTCCTCCACCATCTGAATTGCTTCCTCCTCTGTGGGTAAAGATTTCAGGCAGTCATCCACATAAAAATTGGTAGCAATGGTATTCGTCACCGCAACTTTAAAGCTGTCCCTATTGTCCACTGCCGTCCTCTTTAATGCATAGTTGGCACAACTCGGTGATGAAACTGCTCCAAAGATGTGTACTCTCATTCTGTGGTCCACTGGGCTCTTTGATGTGTCTCCCTCGGGCCACCACAGAAAACGAAGAAAATCCACATGCTTATCTGACACCTTTACTTGATGGAACATAGCACGGACATCAGTCATCAAAGCAATCTTCTCCTGTCTGAACCTTGTTAAGACACCAAACAGTGTATTGGTTAGGTCAGGACCTTGTAAAAGTTGACAATTCAAGGAGGTTCCTTTAAACCTGGCTCCACAATCGAAGACTACTCTCAAGGTTTTCTTCTTCGGGTGGTATACACCATGATGGGGTAGATACCACATTCTGCTGTCCTTTTTATGCAACTGATCTTCAGGGACCACTTCTGCATATCCATTGTCGATCATCTCAGTAATAAATGCTGTATACTCATCCTTGTAGATCTTATTCCTTTCAAACTTTCTTTTGAGACACTGAATGCGCTGTTCAGCTATGCACCTGTTGTCTGGCATGGTGATGTCATCCACTTTAAAGGGTAAGTCTGTGCAGTAATGACCTTCCTGTATACACGTAGACTTCTCCAAGATATCCAAAAATCTTAGGTCCTCCCTTGACATCTCATGTTTCTCCTCCAGTGCCTTCTCATTGAAGTCTTGATTATATTGAGCAACCAACAGCTCCTCCAGTTTGACGATGGATATCCTATTGACATAAATGGCTGAACAGCTTCTCTGACAAGCACTATTGCCCCTTAAAGGACCGTTGACGACCCACCCCAATAGGGTCTTAACAGCATAAGGTCCATCGTCTTTACTGTTGATTATTTCCCAAGGCTCCATGAGTTTTGGTGCATTTGTCCCAATCAAAATTTCCACCTCAGCGTCCAATTCTGGAATCGTGATGTCTTTTAGATACTCCCACCTTTCAATATCTCGCTGAGTAGGGATGTTGCATTTTGACACAGGAATTGTTTCTTGAGTAAACATTTCTGGAAGTTCAACAAATTGGTTAGCATTCAATCCGGACACTTCGAGGCCTTTAATAATGTCACTTTCAACAACCTTTTCCTGGCCCATAGTGCGCAACAGAATACTGGTCCTGGTGCCCTGCAAATTCAGCTTCTCCTTAAAACGCTTAGTACAAAAGGTTGCTGTACTTCCAGGGTCTAAGAAGGCATACGTCTGCCATGTTTTACTTCCGTTCTTTGTTTTTATCTGTACTGGCACAATTGAAAGAGTACAGTCTTTGTCTCCGGCCCCAGTGCAACCACCTGCCTGCAGTGAGACAAGTGCGCTACTGACTGATGTTTCCTGTGGTTTGTTAACCCTTTCTTTGTTGTACACATGCAGAACAGTTGGATGTTTTAAATTGCACTTGTCACAAGTCAGACGACTTCTGCATTCTTTGCTCATATGGCCGGCTCTCAAGCATCCAAAACAGATTCCTTTTTCCCTCATGAAATCTATTTTCTCCCTGTGAGCAATTTTATTCAGCTCTGAACATCGTAGCAATGGGTGTTGCTCTTTACAATAAAGGCATGATACTGAGGCTGGCTCCTTAGATGTTGTGGGTTGCTGTGGTGTCCTGTAAACTGAGGCCTGAAGAGGTACAGTATAGTTAGTAGCTGCAACAGTTGTTGAAAATCTGCTTCTGGATAGTTGATTGCTCCTATTTACAGCCTTTGTTAAGATACTTGGTCGCACATCTGAAATATCTCCAAAGAGTGGATGAGACAGGATTTTGACTTGGTTCTCCAGAAAATTCACTATGTCTGGGAATGTGGCCCTATATCCTCGTCTTTCAATATCACATGCTGCAGACCTCCACCTTTCCCTCAGCCTGTATGGACACTTCATTATGACAAGTCTCATGTTTGATGGAACGTTCATCTCGTCCATGTACTGTACTTCATTCATTGCATTGCAGCATCCTCTTAAAAACAATGTGTATTCCTGCAGCACCTGAACGTCCTCCGTTTTCATAACAGGCCATCCAAATGCTCTGTCCGTATATGCTGTTGCTATTTTGTGTTCGTTGCCAAAGTGCTCCTTCAGAAGATCTTTTGCTCTTTGGTATCCTTGCTCTGGCCTCATGTGTAGACAGCTTTGCACCAACTGCCTTGGCTGCCCCCTGGTGTATTGTTCCAGATAACTCAAACAGTCTTGATAGCTGCTGGTTCGCTCTTCAATACAATGTTCAAAACTCCTAATAAAGGAAATATACTTTAAGGGGTCACCATCAAATACAGTGATGTCTCTTTGTGGTAGAGTAGCTGCCATTTGCTGTTGCACAAGCATCGCTGTAATTTCATTTTGCCTTTGCATGATTCCATAAACTGCATCCTGGTTAATAACATTTGCAATATTTTGTGAAGATTGAAGCCCGTGCCTTTTATTTTCCTGTGCAGCGACTGACCTGAAGGGTGCAGCAGCTGATGCTGTGACAACACTTTGAGATTCAGGCCTTAGATTTGAATGAGACATTCCAGTGTTTGGTGACAACTGTAGATTGCGAGTTCTGTCCTCCGCTTGTGAGATCCCATTATGCTGCACTTGGTCCGAATTTGTTTGCATCCTTAGTTTTGGTCTCACATCATGTGCAGATGAAACATGTGGTGCTCTTGAACTTTGATGTACTGCTGGAGCTTTTGCTTTTGGTACAAATTCCCTTATTGTGGCATCAAGTTCAAGGTGTTGTTTAAGCCCTTTGCTCACATAGGAATTCATCCCATTTGAAGAAACCATTTCCTCGTCACTGCCTTCCAGCACAGAGAGTTTTGCAGTAGCAGCAGCAAGTTGTGTATCAAACTCCAGCTTTTCCTTCATTTTCCTTAGCTTTTCCTTTTCCTGTTTGAGGTTTTCCTCTTGTGTTTCCAGGTCATGTCTCTTTTGCAGAGCAGCAGCTCGCTCCATCAAAGCTGCTTTTTCTGCCTTTGCCTTTAAACGTGCACATGCAATCGAACCAGAACCAGATGATCTGCTGGAATGACTTCTTTTGCTTGACCTTTTGCTGGACATATTAGACACACTGTCTTCAGGATTAATGTTGTCTTGGTACACAGATTTCACATTTTCATCATCATCATTTTCATTTTGTCCATCATCAACATTTTCATTTTCATCACCATCATGTAAACCACCATTTTCTTTCAACCATTTTGATATTTCTTCAACAAATATGTCATTGTCAGCCTTTTTGGATTTAAACCATGTTTCCTGCTTTGTCTGCTCCTCCTGGGGCAGAGGAAACCCAGTGAACAATGAGTTATGGAGATCAGTAGCATTTTGACACAAGCTTTTGAACTCTTTCAGATTTTGTTGAACAACAGAGAAGTTTTCCTTGGAAGCCAGAAGAGTGGTGATTTGTGGTTTTAATTTGCTGGCTTGTTTTAAATTGGCATTCCTTTCCTTTTGTAGCCTCTCCATTGTCATTGTGATTCCTTTTAAAGAAAGTTTTCTTGTTCTTTTTCCAGTGCCATCATCTTGTGTCTCTGTAGACTCCGTTTCAGCAGTTGGGCCTTGCATTTCATTCATTTTCAAAACTGTGCACAGCTCCTTTAATGGAAGACGCTTCAGCACAGGGCTTTCACACAACCTGTGCGCTTTCGATGTCCAATCCACACATTACAAAACCATTTGAGTAGCGTTTTCCTCCTTATATTTTAATGAATGCGAGCAGATCAACAGAATTGGGGACATGAATGAATGAATACATTGTCAAAGCGGCCCACTGTCGCATGCACAGCGCAACGCCGTTCCAAACATTTCAATCCGCGTGAACGCGCTCACCTGGGAACTCCTGGTCATGCTTTGCTTCACTTTCGGGATGGTTTTGTGACATTCAAAGAAGAAACAGAGCCGCTATCCAGGACCTTCCAGATCGTGCACATTATCCAGGTGAGATCACGGTTTTTACTTGTGTAGTGACGATCAGCTGATCGGCCACTCAGCTGGGTGCGGGAACAGATCTTGGGATTTGACGCGCTGAATGAATTAATGTCCAAACATTGTCTCCTGTTGGGTGAGGTTCCCATTTAATTTATATTCGGATCTTATACAACACTATGGTTTCTTAAGTGATGGTGAAGTGATGGTTGAGGTGATGATCCTACATGTCCGTGACAGCGGTAAAAACCGTCTGACCTCCCCGTCACCCATGCCTCATTACCCGGCTCCTAACACCCGTGCAATATATAACTTCCCCTGCCACACCAAGCTACACTCCCCCCTGTGGTAGACAACTGATATATATATTTAGCACCTACAAGTGGCTTAGTGAAAAGATACTAGTGGGTGTTTATAAGTGAAAGGGACGCCACTGATTGGGTGCGGTCGCAGCGAGGCGTTGTGGGAGGAAAGCGAACATCTACAGATTTTTCTGAGAAGTTTTATCAGCTCCTTTTTCCTCCCGGAGCAGAACATGCACATCGCTCCGATCCACGAGTCCCAAAACTGATGGCAGATTTTAGTTTTTGGAAGATAAGCGGGGAAACGATGAGGGAACCCAAACTTTCATCGGATAAAATAACACAACCAATACTGTGTCTGGCACCACCGCTGCTCAGGACAAGTTCAGCTAATCCACTTTAGTCCCTGGAAGTCTATGAAACACCAGCATGCCAATAAGAGAGGTGCTGGATCAGCAAGTGACTGTTGATCCTTTGATCCGATCTTTAATCTGAAGACAAAAGCTTTCTTTTAATTAAGAGCTTTCCTCATTTCGAATGAGTCAGCCAGCACCTTGGACTCGAGTCAGACTGCTTTTTTAAGGTTAATCTTCTTGATTTGAGGAATCTTTCATGCAGCATGTGAAGTCTTGTTCTGACTGATTACCGCCAGGTTTTAATTCCCCCCGGGGCCCCCGGGGGCCTCGTTGCCTAACTTACCTTTCCCCTCAGCTTATCAAGCCTCCTCCAGCTGTTAATGTCAGAAGTGGGACTCCCTGATATTTAATCAAATAGGATGTGCGGCCCTCTGTGTTGTGTATGAAACGCCGTGTTGATGCAGACTTGGCTGTGAGGAGCGGCTGCAGAGGCGAGCAGTTGTGTAAGAGATTTAATGGTCTAAAGAGGGGGCAGCAATCATCGGACCTTTTTTGGCAAGGTCAGCAAGGTCCTTTTTATTCTCTGCTGCTCTCATTCAATCACTGCAAATCAGAGTAAAACACACACACACACACACACGACCTGCACAGCCTGTACTCTGCAGAGTTAAATCGTCTTTAAAGTTAGACAATGATGAGATGGAGAAGAGTGTGTTTGTGGAGCGGTTTCTCGAATGCACTCTTAAACCTCCAGGTGTTTCAAGGCCACAGTTTGAGTTCATATCCCCAAATGTTGAAATGAAAGAGGAGTTACTGGTGTGTGTCAGCCCCTTCGGTTACCCTCTGCAGTCAACTGACTCTGCACAGCTGTACATTTGGGACCACCTGGGTTGAGTGTTTACACAGCGTTTATATTGTCCCTAAAGCCCGACCGAGCAGCGTGCACCTCCTGTTGTGCAGACATACCTCTCATGAGAAAACCTAGGACTCCATTTGTGCAGCCTGAGGACCAACTCAGCTTATCTGAGCTTCAGGAAAAGTCTAGAAAAGGGAGGAGGAGCTGCATGTGTGAATGCAAACAGCTGAGTTTTGACTTTATCCCCAGTTTCTGCTGCCAGACCCCGAGCAGAGTGAGCTGATGTGAGGAAGCAGCAGGATGTCTAATAAAATCAAAACAGCCCTGTACCTGCAGACTGTCCTTAATGTGACACTCAGATAGAGACGCCTTAAAGGGGGAGACCTTCATATTAATACCAGCACTGTGCCAAAGTGACTCTTAACTTCAGTGGAGGAGCTGCACGGATTATGAGCAGCTGACCTTGTACAACTTCAAAGTGAGAGAAGTGATGTGACTGGAAGGCAGAGCTGACCGCAGAAAGGATTGTTGATTGAACTCAATCAGCCTGAATGTTACTAAACCGATTCTTTAAGCCCGGTTCTGTGAAGTTAAAGTGTCTCTGCGTTTGAAGAAATGATGAGTGAACAGATGGAAAGGTTCTGTTAATGTACAAACATTTAAACATAAAGCCACTGAAGGTCGGTGAACGTGGCTGCACGCTTCCTTTGGTTCCGTTTGCTCTCAGACTGTTAAATGTTGTTGGGGCTGAAGCTCCGGTCAGCAGCTGCTGGTTCTGGTTCTGCACCATGACCCCGAAACTGAACAACAGGAGAGTGGAAGAATGGCATCCCATAATATGGCACAGTCAGTGTTTTGATGCAGAGAAAACCGAGATAAACTGGCATATCAAACGCCTCTCCTTCTGTTAGCGGAGCCTGTTCAAACTGACCAATCAGCTCACATGTATCATACTTTCACAGACAGTCTGCTGCTGCTCGTCTTCATTATCTACAAACAGCTGCCAGTTATCTTCTTCCCTCCTCCCTGCACAAATTCAGCAGCAGCCAATAACTGAGGCGAGGAGAAGTTAGCACCAACTTTCCGCTGACCTTTGGGGATCTGTTAGTCCCTCAACCCGTGAGTCACCCGAGCCCCCCTGCGCCTGCCTCAGAACTTGACACAGAATGGCGCCGGGGAGTTTAATATCACGGGGATTGTGGGTGCTCCTGACTGATAGAGGTTCAGGGTTGGACTTTGATGTCCTTTGTGCTTCTTAATGAGGATCAGACTCCAGGGGCCAAAGCCCTCCCCCAGCCCTCTTCTGCTTGGGGGGGGGGGGGATACCAGAAATTGAAGGAGCAGTCTTACCTCAAGAGGAGGATTTTTTTCACCCTCTTCTTCTACTCCTTTCTCTACCCCCCCCCCCCCCCCCCTCCCTCTGCAGACTTTAATCAGCCTCTCTGGCACGCTGGGCGTCTCTCCGTCGCAGAGAGACTTAATTTGTTCATTATGGAGTTCTTTCCCTCTTAACTCCTTTTCATCAGCTCCCCAGGGAAGAGCAGAGGTGTGCACAGGAAATGCACCTAACAGGGTCCAGCTGAGTCTCCCTCCCGACTCGACCCGAACACTGAAACGTGTGTAGACAAAACTTCACCGAGGCAAAGGGTCGGGGCAGAAGTCGGACCACGGGGAGGGTCCGTTAAAAAACCTCCTGACCCCATTTCTGAAATTGAAAACAAAGCAGAAACATGTGTGTGAGTGCGCTTGTTATCTCGCCTCGCCTGATGGATTCACCCTGGGAAACAAAGACACGCTGTGCTGTCGTTGCGCTTCCTGTTTGACTCTCACAGGAAGTGATTGAATTTGGCGAGCTCATGTACTGTCAGTCAGCACTTCTGGAAGCTTCTTTTGTCTCAATGACACGTGTAGAAACTCCGGCCTGAGATTAAGTCGATGAACTCCACATGTTGTGGCATTAGACCAAGAGTTATTAAGAAACTTTTTTTCTTCTTCATGTTTTTCCACTTCATATTTTGGAAAGGGCAAAATATGGTTCTGACTCCTGTGAACAATTATTGATGCCAAAAAAAACATTTTTTATATTCTGTAAAACGGCACTTTAAAGGCACAGTATGTCGATATGTCGATATGTCTATAGTGACAAGCAGTAGCTTGTCACTATCTTTGTATTCTAACCTCTCCTTTTGAGCTCTCTTAGGTTCCTTGAGCTCTCTTAGGTTCCTTGGGACTGTTGGTGAGGATGGCCTGCCCAAACAACCCCCCCCCCCCCCCTCCCCCTGAGGATGGCCTGCCCAGACCCCCCCCAACCTATCCCATCCTATTCTTCTTTCTGCATCTTGTCCCATCTCCCCCATCCCATTTTCAAGCCCAGCACAGTTTAGCAGATGGCTGTTCCGTCATGGGCCCGGGTCTGCTGAAGATTTCTGCCTGTTAAAAGGAAGTTTTTTCTTGCCACGCCATGACGGATTAAGCTGGGCTCTTGTAACATAGCCATAAGTAAGGTCCTTTACCTGCTTTTTGTAAACATAACAATGAGCATGGTCTTGTTACCTGCCCTTTTGTTAATGTTAACAGACAAACAGTAAGGTCCTTTACCTGCTTTTGTAAAGTGTCTTGAGATAACGCCTGTTATGAATTGACGCTATATAAATAAAGATTGATTGATTGATTGATTGATTGATTCCGGGGCGGGGAATCCTGGGAGTGATTTTCTCTGCTACTCAGGGATTAAATATGTTCACAGTCTTTGTACCTTTTGCCCTTTTCTGCGTTTTTAAAAGCATTTTTTTTTCTTTGCACAAATCAAACATTTTATAAGCATCATCTTCTCTCTGTTGTCCACGGCCTCGCCTTCAGCCTGTTAAAGGACGAGTCAGCATTTGGTAACAATTAGGTTCCAGTCAGTGCTATTTGTAGCGAAGGAACTCGGCTGTTAATTGGTGTTACGGCCATGGAGGGTCGGGGTATTATTCCTGTAAGAGGACTGTATAATGAGGAGAAGACCAGACACTGGACGACCTGCATGACTATCGTATCTGCACCCCGTCCCTCATTTATATTGTGTTGCAAATGTCCCTGATTTATTTTTAAACCCTTCCCTATTCAAAGGCTCACATTTCGTCTCCTCTCGTGTCTTCATCACTTTGTGTCCCTCTGCGTCCGATGCTTATCTCTGTCCGCTGTTTGTCATGCCTCCGGCCCGCGCTGTCGGCTCAGCAGAACTCCGCTGCTGACTGAAGCCTTGTGTGTTGGTGTGTGTGTGTGTGTGTGTGTGTGTGTGTGTGTGTGTGTGTGTGTGTGTGTGTGTGTGTGTGTGTGTGTGTGTGCCTGCTTGCATTCATCTGCACAGTCGGAGGACTTCCTGTTGTGTTGTGACTTGGATGCGGGAGTCTGCTGCCGCTGCAGTTCACTTGTGGTTTTTGTTCCCACTGTTTGCTCAGTAGTCTCGGACACGTCACCATCCTCCTTTCAGCTTTATCATCCTGATGGTTCATTTAAACAGGTACATTGATGAGTGTTGGTGCAGGAACTATCTGAAATCCTTCTTATTGAGCCGATGTACTGAAGCACAAAAGTCCTCACCGGGTTATTTCTGCTGTCTTGCACAGACACGTTTGTGTTCTGCAGACGTGCTGAAGGACGGAGAACCCTCAAACATTGATTGATCAAGAGTGTCATATACTGATGTGTCCATGCTGAGCTTCCTGTCTAAACCTCCTGCTGGATGGTGGAGAGGATGCTGAGGACGCTGTATGAAGTCTGGAGCCTTCCATGTGTCTCTCTTACAAAACGGTTCGACACGAAGCTGGTGTCTTAATGTCAATGCTTTTACCTGCAAACTCCACGACATGTTCCAACCTATTTTTATCTCCGAATGAGAGGCCGGTAATAATAGCAAAGGGAGGGACGGATTAACTTGCTTGTACTCTGAAACAACCGACCGGTCGAGCGTCTGGAGGAGCTGCTGTGCTGTGATTGGACGCCACCTCTTTGTTTTCACTGAATGAGAGCTCAGAGTCGATGATCATATCAAGGTACTTGGGTTTGTTTCCACAGTCCAACAGGAAGTAGACCAATCCACTCTGCATTTTGCTTCACTGCGATATTTTTGAATCTCGTCCAATCACTGAGCTGTATCCACTCCTAAAACTCACCTGCTGCGCTCTCATTGGCTGGAGGAAACACACCAGCTCCGCCCACAAATGTCCCGAGTCAACCAGAACAAATCAGAAGAGTAAAATCCAGTCAGAGGACAGAGTCTCTGCAGACACAGTCACACATGTACGGAGGCCCAGAAGGGACAAAGAGCAGCTTCACTTTAGGAGGAGACTGAGTTTTATTTTGAAGGGACAAAGAGCAGCTTCACTTTAGGAGGAGACTGAGTTTTATTTTGAAGGGACAAAGGAGCAGCTTCACTTTAGGAGGAGACTGAGTTTTATTTTGAAGGGAGAATGGAGCAGCTTCACTTTAGGAGGAGACTGAGTTTTATTTTGAAGGGACAAAGAGCAGCTTCACTTTAGGAGGAGACTGAGTTTTATTTTGAAGGGACAAAGGAGCAGCTTCACTTTAGGAGGAGACTGAGTTTTATTTTGAAGGGTAAAGCTTGAACTCCAGTGAGGGATTCTTATCAAACATTGTCATCCTTTTCCAAACACTTCTGGGAGTTTTATCACAACCTGACATTTCATGTCGACATCAGTAGAACCTTAAAAAAAGCCGTTTTTAAATGTATTCAGTGACCTTTCGGTGCGTCTGATCTCACACTCCAGTAATCCTTTTCAGCCCCGCTCTGCATCACACAGCTCCGTCATTTTGTTTTGATTTCAATCCCGCCAACTTTCTCATGACTCAGACTTTGAAACATGGTTCATATTCATGTGTCATCCTCCGTCCTGACTCGTCTCGGCCTCCCGCCTGCTCGGTGAGGGATGAAGAGCGCTGCATGGCCGGCTGCTTTAATCTGGCCCTTGCACACACAGGTTATAAAGATTTACAGATATGTGAAATGAGTGTGTTTAATAGACCCTGAAAGCTTCGGGGGTGAGGTCATACTCTGTATAAACACATTTGATGTTTTTACAAGTCATAATCCGCTGAATTATAAGTGACATATTTCTGCCACTGTAAAATTCCCACCATATGTTCCTCATAGTTCCACTCAGGCTGCTTCCCGACACATAAAATAAGCGCACTGATTGATGCGTTTGGGATGTGGATTGAAATGGTTTCCACCGGTGGAAGTATGCAAATTTATGGGGACGATAATCTGTCTTTTGAAAGCCATCACTTTGATTTAGAGACTGGAGCCACGAAAACCTCGTATGAAAATCTACTTTCTTGGCAAGCATGTGTACACACACACACACACACATACACACACACACACACAGATTATTCACAATCCCCCCGAGTGCGCTTAGACAAATAGCATTTTCACATGTGAAAGGTCAGAAATGAAATAGCCGGTGTGAGCATAAATTTGGGCTCTGTACAGTTTCAGGGATTCATCAGCGTGAGACGTTATTTATTTTTGGTTGCAAAACCTGCAGATTTACTGCTCCGAGTTTCTGCTTCGGATAATTCTCTGAGTTCTCCTCGCTGCAGCTGAGCACGCAGATTCTTTACTCGTTTTCCAAACACGCTCGTTAGGTTACCTGGAGGAGTGTGGCTGGCTCTAAATGTGCTGTGATTGGCTGGGGACCAGTCCAGGGTGTAACCCCGCCTCTCGCTTAATGACAGCTGGATGGACTGTGAGCCTGAACAGGATCAGCTGTGTAGATAACATGTGCAATGTTTCTAAAAGTGCTGCCCCCTAGTGGATCAGATCAGCGTGACGTTCGTCCCAGGATTCAGGTAAAAAACAGGCGCTAAAAAAAACTCTGTGCAGGAATTGATAAAAGGAGCTGTCAAACAATGAACGCCTCGTGATGCAAACTATTAATTTATAAGATTTTTTTTTTTTTTTAAAGAGCCGAGAGCAGGACGACGAGACTGAAGCTGCAGCTGTTCCTGCACAGAAAACACCATGTATGAGTCTCTAACAGGCTCCTTCAGCTCCTCAAGCTGTTCACATATGATGTCCCAGCAGGTGCTCATGGTGAAGGTCTGTGTGTGTGTGTGTGTGTGTCTAAACGCTCTATAGGAGAGCACCAGGTGGGACATTAAATAACAGGATTTATCTTTACATGAAAATACTTATTTTAATATTTTGACCTTTTTTTTGTCTTCTGAGCTGAAGTGAATCTTTTCGTCTGTGCAGGATTTGGTCCTGAAGGATTTACTGTGCATGTTGTGGACATGGTTTTTGTGGTGAATCCAACACAGCTCAGAAATACTCTTTGACAGATTTTGTCCTGAAGCATTAAAACCGTTTCTATGACATGTGAATAAAAGCTCAACGTGTGTTCTCATGTTTTACAGCAGCGCTGCTGTTAATGGGGCTTTTCTTCCTGCTGCAGTCACAGATTTCACTTCCTCCTCCTCTCTTCCCTCTCTTTCCTCCTGCATCCAGAACATCGAACTGAAAATCAATACGCCATAAAGAGAGAGGAGAAGCTTTTATTTACATCCGTGTGAATGGAGATAGGTGGTTTGTCTCTCCTCGTATCCGCTTTATAGACTTTCTTTTCCCCTCCAATAGCACGCCTGACAGTCTGTCCAGATAAGAAGCTAAACTCTGCTCAGAACGCTGAGGCATGTAAAGGACGGGACGAGGCTGTGAGCTTCCCCCGCCTCGGGGAAGAGCTGGATGAAAGTACGAGTTCAGAGGTAGACGTTTCCAAACAGTGTCGAGGTTATTATTATTTTTTTTTGTCGGGCATGTGAATGCGTCTGTGTTGATGCCCGTTGGAGACGAGCAGCAGAAGTGATTCATGAGGCCACAGGGGGGCCCCAGAGACAGGACAGACGACGGAGTCCACACTCATGATGACACACTGTGGCATGCAGAATCCCTTCTCACTGTAAGCTGCTAAAACAAGCCAACGCTCACTCTTTAAGCGTTGCATTCACAGGGAGTGAATTCTGCTTCAGCATCTTTTACAGTAATCCTCTTATGGCTGCATGTGAGGAAGAGGCTTCTGCTTACTTCCACCAGGAAGAGAGACGGCTTCTTCCCAACATTTCAGCACAGTCACTTTGAGACGACGCGGCATGTAAAGTCGGGGAGGGAGATCTGTTGCGATGCCTTGCTCATTTTGACCCTTCAGTACAAACAATCAGCTGAATTTAAACCCTTTTATTCCAAATCTTTGCAACAAATAAATCCCCCAAACAGCTGCACATGTGCAACGTCCTCCTGACGAGACTGAACAAGAGCTTTAATAAAAAAGACTTTCTCGGCTGCAGCTGCTCTTTTCCACCTGGAATAAACACCGTGCACGCATCCCAGAACAGGAAGTGGGCCGGTCCGTTGCATCGATGCAGAATCTTTCAACAAAGCATTGCAATGCATTTTTTCCCTCCACTTATCTGAAGTGTCTAAATGACTGGTAGATGTCACTGTGACGTCTTCAGTCTTTGTTGAACCAGGTTGGTCCAGGAGACCTGATCGAGACAGTGAGCAGCACAAACACAAAGTCACACTCTTCATCCAGAGAGTAAAAACATGCACATCCTGTGGAGTCTGCTTCCAGCTCTTACATGTGAGATTTAAAAACCTTTAAGGACACCAGCTCCTTGAGTCCAGACTGAGGCTGCAGAACATCCAGAAGAGCTTCTGTCCCCGTTCTGAGTCCTGCCGGAGTCCAAACCTGAAACACGTAAAGCTCAAAGCTGTCACCATGTTTCTCTCGGATGCTCTCGTTGACTGCTCGTGTTTCTTTATTGAGGGTTGATGATGCCGGCCTGAGTGATCCGGGCTGCTGCAGGTAGTGTGACGGGTGTCGTTCTCTCCCCGGGGGGCAGCTGGCTGTTTGTCTCTTCCCTTCCTTTGGGTCACTTCCCTTCTCTTCAGCAGGCGGACCTGCAGACTTACAGTAACAAGTCTGTGATTGAATATTGATTGTTTTCTAGGTGAGTTATTCTGAAGAGCAGAAAGTTTGATCCTCTCAGTGAGATGTACTAAAGCTTCACTTCATGATTCGTTTGGTTCTCTCCCTCGCTCCTTCCCGTCTGCTGTGTTTGGCTCGGCTCGTCTGTGTTCGGGTGGTCTCGACTTGCTCAATAACACCGTCGAGTGTGTGAGTGTGTGCGTGTGTGCGTGCCCTCAGAGCCAGACACAGCAGCTGATTTAGAGTGAATGTAACAGTCAGTAATGACTCATGATACGGTCGGGAGGGAGCGCCGGGATGGAATGTAGGAAGAGAAACGAGCGACCCCCGAGGGCTCGGAAAACAGACTCAACTTTAGTCCTGAGCAGAGAGCCCCCCTCCCCCCCCCCCCCCCGACTGTTCCTCCAAACCTCCAACGCAGCCCTCCGCCAGGTTCAGTAAAAACACAGCCTTTGGGTTTACGCTGCTCCATAAAGAGCCAGTCATCCTGCCGTTAAATCTTTAATCTGTATCTTTATACGAGCGGCTCTTTTCGACCCGGAGGAGCTCGTTCACACATGCAGCTCGTCCTCCTGAATTCACGGATCATCTCCACCCTATTCTTACAGACCCTTTTAGGTGATGATGTCACAACAGCAAAGGAGTCTGTTCGACCAGCCGCCAAAAAACGTGCAAACTGAGACTTCAGGTGCACGACTAACGGAGAGGTCGAGCACGAGTCGAAAGCTTGTTCTCTCATAACGCAGCGAAGCATGGAGGGGGCGTGGCCTAACAGCAGTTTGTTTTGGGTTTCATGCTGGAGCTCGAGGGCGACACCTGCTGGATCCAAAAAGTCGCACGTTCTCCCGTTAAAGTTACGGCGTCTGACTCTGCTGCGTTCCTCTCAGCGTGAGCGACGGTACGATTCCTGAGTAGAAATGTTTGCAGACAGCGACTCAGCTTGGCTCATGGGCAGCGACTCATTTATAACTGTTTCTTTTCTTTTTCCATAACAACCCCCAGACGGAGGACGGAGTTAATTAGAGAAATACCACAGATGCACTCAGACAACTCTCGCTGCGCCCACCGACCTGCTGAAATCTGTCCAGCAGCCCCTCCCCCGACACACGCAGGAATCAGACGGGGGCACAAAGCACAACTTGTGGAATTTTTCTGCCCCGATATATTTCCATAAGCGCCCGACTCACTGCTGCATGTCTCAGACGTCTGGAAGCCAAGCGGCTGAAACACGAGTCGACTCTCGGGCTTTTCTCTGGAGGTCGAGCGTTGGAGGCTGAGGCGGCTGTGGGTGGCACTTTTCTCATTCTGCTCGTCGTTGTCGGAGCCAAATTCATCATCTTTCAGGGTTTGTTTTTTTTTCAGCCGGAATATTTGCGGTTGCTTTTTTTTTTTTTTTTTTTTTTCCAGGTCTAGTTTCTGAAATGCAAATTGATTCCATGGCTGGATCGTGTGTCGATGTTTTGATTTGTTATTCGATACGTCGACATACTTTATGATCTCTCACGTTGCACAAAATCACAGGCTTAATCAGGAAACTCAAATTATATCCATCCCTAAATGCCATGTTATTTCAAGCCTTTGAAATGAGCCTTTCAAGGCATACAGTCAGAACTGGCTTCCAGCCTGGGAGTCCTAACAGAGGGCTTTCATTTACTCACACACACACACACACACACACACACATATAACCATGGGATGAGAACCTCCCTCCCTGAAGTCTTCATGTTGTGTTTCCTGTGGTCAGACGTTTTTTTTTAGCTCTGACGTAATCCTCTGTACTACGACGCTGTAAACACAACGGCCAATCTGATGACGCACAAAAAATAATCTGGCAACAACTCTGATATCTAATCTTATAGAAACGTCTCATCTGCTCTTCGCTCTTTTCTCTCTTCTCTCAAAAGTCCATCAGCGGTGGCGGCGGCGGCTCTCGCGAGGTTCTTTAGCCCGGGTCAGAAGCCAAGTATGTAGGTCAATCTGCTTTTTGGCTCTTTATCTGAAGATACACAGATACATCAAATTCTGATCACATGGTTTCACATCTATACAATCAGTGACGGCTGTCTGAGGTGCTCAGAGGGGTCCGTAGGCAAAAGGGCGATCACAGGGCGAGAGAGAGAGAGAGAGAGAGAGAGAGAGGGGCTTGTAGTGATCATATGAGAGTGCACAGGTGTTTTTTTATTAAGCATGCAGCTGATCAGACCATCTCCTTCAGAAGTGTCATCACGTCCTCCACTTTCAAACCGGGACGCATTCACTAAAATCCTGCGCGTGTAAATCCGTGCCGGCGCTGCACACAGCTGATCCTTTCGCTCGCTGGAATCCATTTTCAGGGTCTTCAGCTGGTGAGCACGCAAAAAGCATCCGTGCACTTTTCTCCACACGTGCGTTTAATGTGCTGAGGAGTCTCACAGTGTCACCGGCTGGATGAGCTGACAACTTCAGACACTCAGCGTCATGTGACTCTGCACAAAGAAACAAGTCTGGTTCACACTTTCAAAACTCTGTCCTTAATGCTTCATGCGACTCGTGCTGTTACTGTGCAGCTCTGCGTGGGATAACTGGACTCGTGAGGACATTTCCCTGTCAGACGAAGACAAATGTTGGACGTGATTTGTCA
>NC_136704.1:24947296-24977887 GCF_947650265.1 Symphodus melops | reverse complement strand
ATACCACGGGGGAGAAGTCACAATGCGTCGATGTTTTCTCAGCTGTGGGAGACAACTCACCTCTGTCAATAAGTACCGGGTGACGGGGTAAGAAGGGAGAGAGAGAGAGAGAAGTCCACTGAGTCATTAAAGAGAAATAGGTGAGCTAATGGTGTGTTCATGGACCTGGGGCTCTGTGTTCACAGAACGAGTGGAGGTGACTCATTCCTCAAACACAAACAGACAATAATCGGGCCACTGAGCAGGAAGAAAGAGCTCCGGTTATGTGACTACTCATGAGTGTGTATTGTAAATCCCCCTGTTGGGTCGGGTGTGTGTTTTTCTTTGGGGTTGTAGCTCGGGGGCAGCGCAGCTTCTTCCTGACTCAGGCGGCACACAAAGAGAGAGACAGCAGAGGGGAGTGCTGTTGTCTGCATGTCAGATTAAGGATAAAACAAAAAGCCTTAATCTCTTTCCTGCCCACTCTGACTTCACTCCTTCACGTCCGCACGTTTGGCTCCCTTTCACAGTGAAGGTCTTCAAAGCTAAAACTGCAAATGTGGCACGAAATTCTCTCAAAGCGACGACTCACTTCCAGATTGTGTTTGCGTCTGTGTGTGTGTGTGTGTGTGTGTGTGTGTGTTTTTTAGCCTAAAGCAGATATGTGGTTAATTCAGCCGGCTGAGCGATGAGAGCGGATGCGAGGCCTCCCTCGGGGTTTCCTCTCTGAGACTTGACGGAGAAATCAATATCTCCACCTCCTCTCTTACACCTTTCTGACCTCCGGGCAACAATGGGATGTGGTGTGTGTGTGTGTGTGTGTGTGTGTGTGTGTGTGTGCGGTTGTGTTGGTTTGTTTTCACTCTGTGTGGCCATGACTGATTGTTGCACAAACTTCTAAATGCTCACATGCGTTTATCTCCTTTGGTTCAGACGATACAAACCGAGATGCCCGGTGTGTTTATTTCTGCAGGAATGTCTTTTTCATTCTCAACTCGAGCCGAGCGCTCCTCGCGGTGACCTCCACAGGTACTTTGTGTTTCGGTCAAACTAATTTGTGGCTGCACGCACTTTCACGTGCACCGTGATCCAAGCAGCGGCCTGCTTTCAAATCTGACCTGTGGCTGTGCAGAAGCATTTCCCCTCATCATAATGGCTGCAACTCTGCAGGTACACAGCGTCCCAGGAACATGATGTCCATGTCCTGTGTGTGCAGGTCATCCTCTGTGGAGGTATATTCTCTTAAGGGCCAACTCTGCCCCCGGTCTTGTCTCTACAAGTCAGCGGACGTTTCGTCCCTGGTTCGAGGCGAGCTGCAGTTGCCTGTGTCGTGCATCGTTGTGTTAGCGGGCTAATGTTAGCGCCCTTTTGTTAGCGCATAGCTTCATGTTGCATGATCTAAACTCACGTGATATTCTCATGACACGAGATGGTCCATGTAGCATAAAGGTAAACGCAGGACAGCGAGCGTCAGTTTTCATAAAATCAATCAACACTTAGTGATCGATAGATTTGATTTACCGCCCGGCGCTGATGCCCCCAGAATGACTTTACTGAAATAACTCCCTCGTCTGCCATCGTGGTTTCCTGTGTTTATGTTTCCGGGTCTTGAAGCAGAATAGAAGTTTGACGTCTCCTCTGGGAACGGATGTGGCTTCCTCGTATTGTCCTTCTCTGGGAGACGAAGCCTCGACGGAGAGCTCGAGCCGCAGCAGGCGTGGAAGAGAATCTGGGCGACCTTTTGACCTCTTGTCTGAAACTTTGTGGCGACGTGTCTAAGTTTGAATAATATCTGACACAACAACAAAAACAGAAATCAATGAGGAGGTGTGAGACGCACGCTCGGCTGTATCGTCTGTGTTTTAAAGTAACGTCGTTATCGACCTCTCAGATCTGTTAAAGGAACAGCTGTGGCTGGTTTGTGGTCAGGAGAACAGTCGTGCCTCTGTTCATTGTTAAAGACAGAAAAAGTCAGTCAGTATGTTTACTTCTTGGTTGATCTCTGAACTTTGGATACGTCACATCCCCAGTCGCTCAGCCATCCATGTTTGGATTTCCTGGACTTTCTCCGGACGTCCTGCGTGCTGCCGATCCTGCAGATGTGACTGCACGTGAACATAAAGCGTCCGGTGAGGTTTAGAGGTCGTAGACCTGTTCTTGATGCCACGACTGGATTATTTCTTGTTTTTATTTCACAACAAACTCCTGCACCTTTCTAATTTGCAGAAATACATTGGCCCCAAATGTTGCCAAGATAGATAGATAGATACTTTATTGATCCCGAGGGAAATTCAGCCAACGTATTGCTGCAAAACAGACAGTGCTCTCTCTCTCTCTCTCTCTCTCTCTCTCTCTCTCTCTCTCTCTCTCTCTCTCTCTCTCTCTCTGTCTAACAGTCACTCCACAGTTTCTTCCACACTCCTCTCTCCTCATTTCACTTTTTAGGAAATCATTAACTTGTATTTCTCTGTTTTTCCATCAACGTGCAATCACACAAATAAATCTAAAGATTTAAATCTGATTCTTGTCTCGAGGCAGATTTGTGCTGCCGAGGCCTTGTGACTGCTGGAGACAGATTCCTAAGCCGACTTCCTGCGTTGGGGGAGCCTGCTAAACTCTCAAAGGCCTTTCTCTTAATTTAAAGGCTGTGATGCAATCAGATGTAGAAAACAAAAGACTGGAAATAAGTTCCAGGAACAGGAGTCTGTGGTTTCCAACAGGAGCGCCACATCCCCCTTGTGTTTCAGCCGGCGGCTCGTAAAGAATTATTGATGGTGTTCAGCATGTGATGGGGGGGGGGGGGGGGGGGGCTGAGCAGGATGAGGCCGCCTTCAATCTCACTGATGTATGTGCCTCTCTCTGCCTCTGTCCAGGGAGAGACAGTGAGAGCAGACAGAGAGAGAGAGAGAGGCTCTGTGTTTCTATATGATCTTATATCTCTTTCTTTCCACTTCCTGTCGGGGGGGTTGGGGGGGGGGACTGCTGCACAGACAGCTGCGTGTATCAACCTGAATCTAATGAAGGCACAAGTGGAATGTGATATGAACAAACGTGTTTACCTTCAGCCCGCAGTCACCTGTGCGCTTGTTATGGATGCTTTAATGGAGCCTGCTGACAGTTTCTGTTTCCAAGCAGCAACTTGGCTCTGAACAGTAATCAGCCCGACGTTATGTTTACCATACTGGCTCCAATGCACGCCTCATAAAAACTAATACTTAGTGAGTAGCAGTTGCTGTCAGGGAATAAATGTCCTTCTGGTTTTCTGTCTGTGGGAATACGACGCTGATGACTCAGCGTCTGTCAGAGTTTGTGTTTCTCCACAGACTGTGAGGAGAAGTCCACTGAGCAGTCATGTTCGTCACATGTGTCATGCACTGGATGGTATAATACTCGACTGATGTCGCCCTTGAGCTCCAGCTTGAAACCAAAACAAACGGTTCCGTTAGGCCACGCCTCCTCCATACTAAAGCCTCCGCTCTCCTGCAGAGACACGCCTCCAAACGGAGAATGTCCGAGCAGGAACTCATGCACACTGTCCATCTATAAAGGGACAATAAATGGATTTGTGAGACAGCGTTAAAGAGTGACTTTATGTGTTTCCAGTTGTGTAACATACAAGTGCATGTCGTTAGTGGAGAAGTGTAGAAACAATAAATTAATTTGTATGGGTGTGGCCACACATCAGGGCTGCAGGTGGGCCACCCCACTGGACACGCCCCTAACAGGAGGTGATGTGTGAGAAATACAAGCAGAGCTCTGCAGTCAGACTGTGTCTGTTATCCACTGAGAGCCTGAAGCCAAAGCTATCTCATCCATTTCAAATAAATGAGGAGACAGAGTGTTCGTCATGATGAACGGTGAAGCAGCACACAGTGTGCTTCTACTTAAAGAGTGCAGAGCTGTGCAGCCTCACTGTGACTAAAGATAATAATCACTGGCTCCATTTAAAAGTACCTGAGTGGAAAAGACACATTGAGCAGTTATAGTCACGTGACCAGCGTGTCTCAGCCGCTCTCTCTGAAAGGTCAACCTCCGTGTTTCTCATATCCTGCTCCGTTGGTAATTTATAACTGAGTGCGACAGTGAGAGTCGCTGTATTCAACGTTCAAGTCGGCGTCTCTGTGCAACATGTCGAAGAGCAGAGGTGTAGAACAGAGCGAGGAGTCAGATTCATTCCTGCTGCATGCTAACGTGTTGATATTAAAAGAAATGAAGCAGACTCCACGTGCACGCGTGGAATCTGTCATCGTGACCTTCTCGATGCTGTGCAGGTTTCCTTTAACGTCCTCGCATTACACTTCACCACGCTTCAGTCTGTGACATCACAGAAAAAGCTTCTTCCTGCTCATGTTAGAAGGTTCAATAGCTCCTAGCATGTAGCGCCCCCGGCTGTGCAGCGAGCAGGATTTCAGGTCGGACGTGTCTCAGTTTGCCCTCAGTGATGTTCCAGCCTCCATGTCGGTTTCTTCCTCTCACGTCAGAGTTTGATTTGTTTGATCCCTGCGAGCTCGGCTTCTTCAGTGACACCGTGACGGAAAATTTGTCACTTTTTTGTGTGTTTGTGTGTGTGTGTGTGTGTGTGTGTGTGTGTGTGTGTGTGTGCTGAGTTACATGAAACACAGAGGTGGGTCTGACAGCCGCCCTGTGCCTCTGAGCTACGTCAGTGCATTCTTTCAGCGTTATACACTGTGAAGAATAGAGCCAAGGATCAAACACTCCCCCTCCCCTCTCCGCACTCTCTCCATTAAATCTGGGGATTTTTTTTTTTCAACAGGGGAATAATACGGTTTGGCTGTGTGATGAAGTCACTGGTAAGACATGCAAGCTTTCCAGCAGCAGTGAAAGCTATCAGGAGACTGACGCAGCAGTTTCGCCTTCGCTGCGGGGATTTCTGCTAAACTGATGTTAGCAGCTGGAGTTTAGGCTGCACACGAAACTTTTGCAGCCCACCTTTTTTTTAAATCAAGGGGGGAAAAAAATCAATTTTACACAAAAAAATTAAGTGGTTTGTTATCATTTTTGGAGAAGTGGAAGCTGCGTGGCGGCAGATTAAATGGAGCATTCAATCAAGCGGCAGGATAAAACCGATTTAATCCCTTTATTTCCACACGGTTGATACTGACAGGAGACGGTGCAAATGCTTTCTAAATCTGATTATTTCCTCTGTGCAAAAGGCAATTGTTTGCATCCATTATTTGTTGAGTCTCTTTCTCAGCTGCTATTGTCTCCTGGAATAAAACTCAACCAAATAAGCATTCAGTCATGATCCTTCGCAGCCAATCGTTCAACGGGACGCCCAGCGAGGGAACGAAGATCGGCTGTGATAGGTATCAGAAAGTCTTATCTAACATTCCCGCCTTTGTAATGTTTGATTTCTTATGACAAGAGAGGCAGGAAGAGAAGACAATGTGAGGCAGAGCAGGCAGGAGGGCACTCTGCTGGGAGGGGGGGGTTGGGGGGGGGGGACGACAACAACGACAGAAATCAAATCTGATGGCTGTGGAAACGAGGGCAGTGTGTATTTTTGGGATGGATAAAAGCCTTGTAGTACTCCGATGTGATACGTTTCATCTGTGTCCCAGCTTGGCAGCGTCACAAGATCGCAAATATATCAGCACATCGCAGGTGTACACTAAGCAGGACAGATAATACAGGGCGCTTTCTGCAGGAGGCTGTTTACACTGTGCATCAGTGGCTGCAGGCTCGGTGTTTGTGCAGAACAGATGCTGAGCTGCTGCTGCTGCTCTGATGACCACGCTCCATCTTCAGTCTGTCCTTCAGACTCTGCAGGGCTGTCTCCCCCAGAGCTCCTCCTAAACAACCACGGCTGTGTTCACATGTCACATGCACACACTGAGAATAACAGCACCTGTGTGGAAAACAAACAAACACTCGACTGTCGCAGCGCGCCTCCAGACATCGCCCCGTCGTTGTGTGCCACAGATTTCAGTCTCTTCCTCTCTGACTAACAATGTCTGTTTTTCACTCCATCACACTAACACACAGGTAGATTCACTTCAGTGTTTAGCCAGCTCTGCATGCGGTGGACACTGTAGCTTCAGTGTTTAGCCAGCTCTGCATGTGGTGGACACTGTAGCTTCAGTGTTTAGCCAGCTCTGCATGTGGTGGACACTGTAGCTTCAGTGTTTAGCCAGCTCTGCATGTGGTGGACACTGTAGCTTCAGTGTTTAGCCAGCTCTGCATGTGGTGGACACTGTAGCTTCAGTGTTTAGCCAGCTCTGCATGTGGTGGACACTGTAGCTTCAGTGTTTAGCCAGCTCTGCATGTGGTGGACACTGTAGCTTCAGTGTTTAGCCAGCTCTTCATGTGGTGGACACTGTAGCTTCAGTGTTTAGCCAGCTCTGCATGGGTCTGTAAAGCTTTCTGCGTTCTAACCTCTCTCCATGTTTCATCTCCAACATTGATCCTAGTTTGAGCAGCTTTCTGCTGCTGGAGCTTATTAGAAACATGCAGAGGCTTTTTAGCTCGGGTACAATCACTTCTATCTGAAGCAGTTCCACTGCCCGCTTCCATCGCTGCAACACCTGTTCACCTGATAACTGCTCTCATATCTGGCAAACCCAGGGGCGTCCAAAACGGCCTTCAAAGCCCCGCCTACCTTCTCTGGTCCAATCAAATCCAGAGCATTTACAGCATTGCACTGTGTTTATATAGGAGTTTATTTAGTATGTTGTTTGACTCCACTGCTGTGATTTTGTAAATGAGTGATGCACACGTCCTGTATGGAGTCACAGAAATGCTGTCGATGTCGTTATTCTCCCGCACACTGACTCCACTGTGATAGGGACCAAATGTTTCCCCTCACTGCATATTTCAAAGCACATTTGTTTGTTGTTATGTGATCCCCTGAAATCCTTTGACAGGCAAACAGGGAGCATGTCTCTTGTCAAGTCGGGGAGGGGAGTGCTAAGTCGCTGATTGAGGCCCGCGGTTCACAATGTGACAGCTGGCAGCAGCTAATGTGATGTGCAACCAGCAAACATCAATTATGCATTGTTGAAACATTCTGCAGAGCGGCAGTAAGGGATGCTTTTATCGATAGACAAATTACTTTTAACTTTACGGACACTTTGCCTCCGAATTCCTCGCAGACATGTTTTGCATAATGAATATTCTGGACTGGCAGATGCAGCCGTGTGATAGCTGTAAAACGGTTTCTTATGTTGAAAGCACATTTCGGTTTTGTTGTTGTTTTTTTTTGCATTACATAAACCAAGCTGATGAATAATTTAGCTCCAATAATTCTCCTATTGCACAACAAGACCCCAAAGTGCACTTATGGGTCCAAACAATTAGGCCCAATTCGTTTTTTGTAATCAGGTTTCTATGACGACTGGAAACCTGTTTTTTTTTTTACAGGGATTGTTTAAGGTGTTAACAGGCGGAGGGGAAGGATGAGAGGACAGATGTGGATCCAGGTGTGAGAGGAGGAGAGTTCGACTGTTTCACGACTAAATCAAAAGCTTAAATTGTCGAGTGCAAAGAGGACAGCGTGCAGCTGGGCGAGAGGCGGGGCTACACACTGGGCTGGTCACCTGTCAATCACAGAACGGACATTTAGAGACAACCAGCCACGCACACACACACTCACACCTACAGGTGATGAGTGTGTGCGTCTGTTCATCCGCCTGTTCTTCTAACGCTCAGAATCCTCCATGAACAGAAAATAGTCAGACCGGGATTCAAACCAGGAACCAGCGTTACTTAAGAGTGACTCAGCTGTTTGTGGACCTGTGATGTCAGCAATCTGAGCTCGCCTGATATCAACAGTGATCAGCTCCGCCCAGCTTCACCACAGAAACATGACGTAATGTGTCCAACCACATCTCCACCACGTGTGTGTGTGTGTGTGTGTGTGTGTGTGTGTGAACCCAGAGACAGACGGACAGAACCGTGACCCCTCTGACCTCTCATTGTTTGTTTTGCTCAGTGTTGCAGCCGCTCTGATCTCACACCTCTCACTTTACATTCTCATGTCTTCAGCCCGTGTCCTCCGCTGAGACTCATAAAGACAGGCGGGTGAACCGGGCTGCCGCGTCACGTTAGGCGCGTGAATCGTGTCGTGTGTTTGTGAGGCTGCAGAATGTGAGCGTCAGGAGAAGAGACCTTTTCATGCACTTCTGCAGAGTTGGACGCTGACTCACAGATCGCACAGGACCAGCGATGGAGCCGTCGTGGCCATCGGCGAAACTTTGCAGCGGCTCAGCAGGGCTTTGGATGATCGGAGGCTAAATCTATTTAAAAGGCAGTTTGGTCCAGACGTGAGAGTGGAGGGGCGTCTAGGTGTTTGCATACTGCGTCACTCTGGTTGGAAGATGTTCAGTAAAACGGCTTCTCGTTTAGTTTTAAAGACTGAATGTGAGAACGACTTCAGTTTTCATTTTTGCTGGAGGATTTTTTGTGGCTGTTTTGCCTTTAATAGATGAGACAGCAGAGGAGAGCGAGGGATTTGAACCCACAGCCGCTGTGTACATGTGACATCATCGAAGCTAATTAGAGAGTGGATCGTGTCTGATATCAGATGAATCTGTGAAAACATCTTTTATCGTAATATCTCGTTTTATGATTTCCTGCCTCACACTTCTTTATGTTCTCGTTCAGCAACAACAAAAACACCAGATAAATGTTCATTATCTGACAAAGGCTGTCACATTGTTTTTTTTCTTTATTCATTGAGTCATCTGTTTCTTTGACTTGCTCTCTTTGAGGCCGTGAAGTGTCTGAGTATTACTGTCACAGAAAGCAAAGAGCCTGTCATTCATCTCTCTCTCTCTCTCTTTGCTCCACTCGTATAATTCCTGCACAGTCGGAGTTCAGACACACAGGTGGCTCATTCAGCGTTTGACTGCAGCCTGCAGCAGCTCCAGTGAAAACAGCGACAGGTGTAATCCTCACCTGCTCCGTTTGTTTGGGTCTCTTTCAGCCATGGAAGGATTTATCACCGAGGGATTAAGATCTGATTATTCTGTTTGTTCACCAAGAAGAAGGAATCCCGACTTGGTTTTTCTTTTTTTTCTTGCACATAGAAAATCCAAAACTCATTGAAGAGCACAAACATTTCTCACATGTGCAGTCTATTCAAACACTGTTTGCAGCTCTTTGCACCTGCCTCCTGTTATCCACTCCTTGTGTCTTCCTCTTTCTGTCCTGTGTGATTAAAGCAGCAGAAGAAGCTGATGCACAGTCTGAGCCACAGAGCCTGTTCGATGCATCTGAGCCGCGGCGTGCAGGAGGTTTTTCTGCAGCGGTCTGTCTAACACAAGGTGCCCAGACTAAACAACGAGACGAGTGTTTCCTGAACCCGACCTGGCACAGAGACTCCCCAGTCTGCCGTGTGGCTGGACGGAGGAACTGAAAGAAACGCATTCAGAGAAGAAGAAACGAGTTTGTTAGTTAGTTTGTTCAGTTCAAGGAGACTCACTGCGTTAGCATTAGCGTTAGCATTAGCATGAGGGTTCATACACGTTGTTGCTAAGACATAAATCCCACATGGCGTCTGCTCCGCCTCATATCATCTCAGTGTTCAAATGTTTGTTCTGGACTCGTAACATCCTGTGATGACTGACCTGTTAACAACACCAACAAAAGCTCAGTGTGCTGCTGTCAACCTGTCTCCTCCCACACGTCACCTTTCACCTTTGGCAGCCTGCACACACACACACACACACACACACACACACACACACCCCCACACACACCCTCCTCTTTTATTTTCCCCCCCAAAAAATCCTGGAAAAAAGCCCCTCTGGCCTAGCTAGGATTGGCTGGCTTTTTAATGAAACTGGGAATTAGCGGCCGGGGCTTTGGGAAAAGGGGTTGAAGTAAAAGAGTTGTGGCAGGCTCTGGGAAGGTCTTTTGGAGACGGCTCTCTGGGGGCGAAGTGGCGAGCTGAGCCTCTTTGCACTCTGTAACAACAAGCTGTAGGAGAGAAAGTTCTAGACACACCCCTGACTCGTCTGCTACCCTCCTCTTCATATATCCTGAGAATGCATGCTATCATAGCTTTCTTCTTGCTGCTTGAGGACGACCCAGATTTCAGGTGCCCCCCCCCCCCCCCCCTTTTGGTCAACGTGAACACAAACGCACGCAAACACAGACGTCTACATGTGACAAGCCTCCAAAGCCAAACAATAGCCGCTGGCTGAGGGAGAGCCGGGGGAGTGGAGGGGCAACGGCAGTTCCTTGGATGGCCTGATTGGAGCATAAACAGCAGCTCAGGAAGTGCTGAAGTAAGAGAGGGAGGGAGGAAGAGCGGGAGGAAAGGGGGGAGCAGGGGGAGCAGGGGGAAAGTGTGCAGATCTGCCGGGAGAGAGAGCAAAAAGTTTTGGAGTGCGACGGCGTCGGCGTTTCACTGAGCTGTGTCACTCCGGGTTTGGTCCACAACTTTGGCTGCTTTTCTGTCAGGACGTACGAGAGGCAGAGAGAGAGAGAGAGAGAGAGAGAGAGAGAGAGAGGTGAGTGTCACAGAAGGGAACTTCAGAATGCAAAAGATGCTCAGACTTGTTTATGCAAACACTTCTTCTTCTTCTTCTTCCTGTCTCTTCCCTCAAACGGATTAACTCCAAAGCAAATATTCTTGCATGACTCGGGACGCGGCGTGTTGTTGCTGCTGCACGCGATGCCACTGTAAATTCCAGAGGCTCTTTTCAAGCTGTACAGTCAGCGTTGTGTTCTTAATGTGTGCGCTGTTTACTGATGGCTTCCCCTCTGCCCCTGTTTCTGCAGAGCTGTGTTTTTGTGGTGCCTTGAACTGCAGCCAGCCATTCAGTGAGGCGAGCTGAGAGGGGGAGTGTGTGTGTGTGTGTGTGTGTGTGTGTGGGTCTAATGCATGTGTGGCTGTGTCTAATTAAGCTAATGGGGAGAGATGAGTAGAGAGGGTCAGACCACGAGAGGTTTGAACTTGAGAATATCTTGATAACAAACTGTGGCCGTAGACTTTGTCTGGATTCAGAGATCCACTCGATGATGTGAGGAGCTGATTCCAGATCAGCTCTCTCTCTCTCTCTCTCTCTCTCTCTCTCTCTCTCTCTCTCTCTCTCTCTCTCTCTCTCTCTCTCTCTCTCTCTCTCTCTCTCTCTCTCTCTCTCTCTCTCTCTCTTTCTGGATCAAATGGATTTTTAAATTTTCCTCCCTGGGGGAGATGCTGCATTCCCTCCCCTCCAAGTGAACATGCTCGTCCGTTTGCAGCTTCAAACAGTGTTTATCTCTCTGGCGTGTCGAGAGTGATGCACACGCAGAAGTCTTCTCTTGTTACCAGAGATCTAAGAGTCACTCGTCCGTCACCACGCTGCACATAAAGTCCCACTTTGAGCACTTTACTGTCTTTACAAGCTGATTTGTCTGTCTGGAGCTGCTTTAACTTTTTCCACTGTTGAGTAGATTTACAGCTTTTGGAAATCCACTGGTCTGACCAGCTCAGACGAATGGGTGGAAAACATGTATTTTTTAACTTCACATTCACTCCAAAGCAAACGTTTCATTTTTGAAGACATTTTTTTGTCTCTTAAAAAAAAAAAAGTATTCTGGAGTGCTCAAACTATTCGTGCTTTCACACATGACTCCGGATGTTTCCAGGAGGAGCTGCATGACTTTTTTTTCCACTGCGAGTTCGAGTGAGCTGAGAACACAGCAGGATATTCTCCGGAGAATTCACCTCGAGCCAATCAGAGGGCCGGTGATGTTTATATTCTGCGACCAGAGTTTAATGAACCTGCTTCAAAAAATGATCTTCTCATCCTTCATGGCTGCTGATGTAGAAGCTGTCAGTTTGTCACCACACAAAGAAAGGCGGAGCTTTGCTCGCCGGTTATGAGGCGGCTATTTGTCCAAGTGTGGACTCACCGGGGTAGACGATGGCTGCCTCAGTGGAAACTGAGGCTGAGCAGCGGGGTGGGGGGGGGGTGGGGGGGGTCTGACCAGGTGTTTCTCCTGTCTGCACTGTCAGCTCTCATCGGGCCTCGAGCCAAGTCGCGCCACGTCTCATTGGGCTTCGGGGTTTTTGATCAAACCTCATTACAGAGCTTTCATTTCAGCTCCTACTGGTGGCTGAGTTATAGAGAAGATAAAACAGGACGACGCTTCGCCGGCTGCGTCGGCTTTCACATTATAATTTAATAAAGAAAAAACATTTACAGAGAAAATAAAAGGATCAGTTCACACAATTAAAACCCCAAATCTTTGATTTCTCATCACAAGTCTGGAAACAAATCAGTCAACAGAACGGAACAAAATTAGATGACTGACATTTCTCAAGACGAGTCAGTAAATTATTAACTTTAACTTCATTTGTTAGTGAAACAAAACAAAAAAAACAAACGGCGGTCCGAACTTGTGATTTTTGTGAACGCCAAAACCCATCGTTTGGGTTCTCACTGATTAAGAAGAGAGCTGCTGATCAGGGGAAGACCGGGACTTAGACCCCCCCCAGGACTCCCAAAAACTGAACTGAAAAAGGGCGTCAAAGATGTCCCAGTCCTGGTCTACAGCCTGGAGGGGGGGTGTACTGGACTCTGAATGAAGGTCCAGACAGAAGTCTCACTCCTGCATCGCCTGCAAAGCTTCAACGACGGCAGAACATGAACACGTTATTCTTCTGTCAAACTCCAGTTTCAAGGTCAATATAAGCCTGCAAGGTCATCTGTTTGAAACCATCCATCACAGACCCTTGAAGTGAACCCAGCGCTGAGTCTCTCTCTCAGGGTCACCTCTCGACTTCCTTTCAGATATTTGCATCAAAAAGCGTTTTTCCAATTTTGCCTTATTTAGCTCTCAATTAGCTGACTGATCTCGTCCTCCAGGAAGATTTTCTCTCGTTTCAGCAGCTTAGACGAGCCAGACGCCCTCTCGGCCAAAACACCGTGAATCTAATAGAGGTGAGGACGATTGCACGCAGTGATCAGACGAAATCCTTATCGCCGTAATTGCCTGCTTCGTGTTGTAGATTGACCTCTTTGTACGGCATACGTACACACACACACACACACACACACACACACACACACGTTATGATTCTACAGTTCATTTATCAGACGCTGTTATCCAAAGTGATGAACATCAGAGAGGAAGTACGACACAAGCAGGGAGTCTGGAGAGGAGGGAACAGGAAGTGCAAACGACCAGCTGATCAGAGGAAGTGACAAAGACAGCTGATCACCTTCAAAATCCTCGTCAAGGTCATTTATCACATCTGTGTTTTGTTGTATCGACCCGTCCGTGTACGTCTATTCATGGACGTTTTGAAAAACACGTTGTCCCGCTTCGACGACTCAAACGCTCCGTTTGCTTCCTCGTGACGTCCGTGAGTTTGACAGACTCCTCCCACTCAGTGAAGTCATTAGTTTGAGCAGCTCCTCGTTGTCAGGCAGTGATGATTCTTTCAGACGTTGAGCCTCCTTAAAAACCAAAACCCTGAGTGAAGGACACGGCAGGGCAGTATGTGTGCAGCGACGGACACGCTCTGTTGTCATGTGAGCGAGCTGACCAACGACAGGAACCACAGAGGAGGTCACGAGGAGGCTGACGTCACGCCGGCTCCTCGAAGGTGCGTCGAGGCTTTTCTGTCCCCGCTGAGCGCCGTTAATTAAGAAAAGTCTGAATTAAAGAATTAAAGCCGCTTAATCCCAATAAATATGGATGAGACTCCTGTCCCGAGTCTTCTTTAACAAACTGCTGAGTCATGGCCTTTTTTTTCTTCGATGTTAGCTTCTTCTTTTTTTCTGACCCAGGTGACCGCTCGCTAATGACTCATTAACGTGACATGATTTTATAATTTCCCCGACTGCCTGGAAAATAACGTAATTTTCTCTCCTTCAGCAAAGCTGGAGGTTATAAAAGTCTCATTTCTGGACGTCCTCGGTGATGACACACAGGAAGTGCAGCTCCACCTGAGCAGCTCTGGAGTTTCTGTCTTCTGCTTCTGCACGCCGTGTTTGGTTCTGTTTAAAGAAGTCCTTCCTGCTCTGCCTGATAGCTGGACTCCACCGTGTAAATACTGGAAGGAGGCCCCTGCAGGGCGCCGTAACGAGCGCCACATAGCACCGTCCAGCTCGCTCAAATGTAATAACAGAGAATAAGTGGTTATTTCTGCACCGGCTGTGTGAGTCAGGTTCACTTTAAATACTTTCTGTAAGTGCTGGCAGGATTAAACCAAAGTGTGACACCTCTTAATTTCCAATCCGTGCTTAGGTTGATGACAGATTTTGACACACATCAAAGGAACGGCGTTGAAGTTTCGAGCATGCAGAAACAACTTAGTCTGTGGCTGTCAGCTTCACATCCTATTTATTCTGCAGAATCACACTTTAAAGGGAAGCTAATCTCCTCAAAATCCTCGGCAGGCAGACTATTTTTTTTTTAGCAAACATTTCTCAAACTGCAGTAAATAAAGTAAATGCATTGATGCCGTGTCGAGGGAGGGGAGGGAGGGGGGGCGCCTACCTTCTCTGGTCCAAACAAGTCCAGAGCATTCAGGAGCAGAATCTAACAGCTCCTTTTAACATTCACACAAACAAACAAAGCCAGTGGATGACACTGGTTAACTTTCTCAGGACTTCATGCTTTTGATCGGGCTTCTTTAGATTCTCTCTTCTGTCTTCTTCTGCCTCCGGCTTCACGCCGCGTAATGAAAGCCGTCTCGCACAGGCTGACATGTTCTATCATGGGATAAATCTTTTTCCATCGTACTAAACCTCACAGCCGTGAGTGAGTTCAGACGAACTGCCGGCGTGAATCAAATCTGAAATAAAAGTCTGGTAATAAAATCTTTATTAATATTTAGTGGCAGGAAATCCTGGTACAGAAGGTGTTGAGTTTTCAGTCCTCGTCTTGGTCTTCCCAACATGTGCTAAAGGAACGTCGTGCTTCGATCATATCTGTGTGATGGGGCAGTGGTACGGTTCAGCAGTCTATCATTACATGTTCCATAAATGGGAGAAAGTAAGGCGAGTGAAGAGTTTCCACTCCTGCAAAGATCCCGCTCTGCGTCTCCGTCGCTGCACATTCCACAGCGCTCCCAACATTTCCAGGGTTTCCTCTAAAGGCAGGAAGCCCCCTTCTCCTTCACCCGCCCTCCGAACTCACATTCGTCTCCTGTGTGCCTTTGTCACCTTCTTTCTCAGAGCACTTTGTTTTTACAAGTTTCCTTCCCCCCCCCCCGCCCCCGGCAGGTTTTTCCCTTTCACAACAACAATGCCCTGCTTCATTTCAGCTCGCCCAACATCTGAGACCGCTGGAGCCGACGGGCTGCTCGGCACATGCTAAAGCCATTAGGTGGTGGGAGGACGGTGGTTCGCCGCAGAGGCATCACAAAATAACCATCTCACTGCGTACGCAATGAAGCCGAGGCAACGAATGGGCTTGTGTGTGTGTGTGTGTGTGTGTGTGTGTGTGTGTGTGTGTGTGTGTGTGTAGGAATGTGGCGCGTTGCCTGTCCAAACCGGCGGACTAGAACTCCTACAGTAAGGCTCTCAGAAGGATCGATACGCCTCCCATGCTCGGACACAACGCTACGTTAGCACGCGTCCTGAAGAGACGGACAGAACGAGCGCTCGGGTCGCCACGTTTTCATCGGAGCGTGTACTTAAGTAGTTTTTGTCCTCGGGGCGCCACCTTCTCATGCTCGGTTTAATGTTCTCTGTGTGAAGTTAAAAGGTGAGATAAAGAAATGCTGCGATTCATCGTCATCCTGACTTGTTTTTGTTCAAATAAAAACACGTGACTGACAGGATCACGACTTCATGACTCGTCCCGGTCGGTCGTGATCCTGGAGAACCCGTGACCTTGCATCGACATGCATCACGGCGTGCGTTTGAGCTTCCTGTTAATGTAGCTAAACGCTGCTCAGTATCTCCTCAGGCTGACACATCCCCGCCGTTTTATTCTTAGACTCAGACACATCCCATTTGGTCTCTCAGTCAGGCTCAGGCAGTTTGATGGAAGACTCTCTGCGGAGCTGGAGAATGACTTAATTACATCCACTATCTGGGAGTGCATTCATAATGTATGTCTCACTGAGCGTCGGCGTGGCCCGATTACAGCCGAGCAGGCGTCGTGACGGAACCGGGAGGACGAGAGCGTCAGAGTCTGACTAACGATCGACCGGCCGTTTTATCTACAGCTCATCAAATCACACAGAAGTGTTCAAGCTAAACCTCAAACTGATCAGATGTGTCGCCTCCTCGCCGAGGCTCCTTCATGAGTTTAAGTAGAAAACACGTGATGCTTCACGCTCTTCACATCGAAGCTAAACAGAGAAAGAGAACTCGTCGGGTTTCTGGACCCTCAAATCCACTCTGCTGTGCCTCCAATTAGTGTTTTTATGAAGGATGCAACAAAACTTGCATCTGTCCCACCGAGGGGGAAAATCTGTCGTTGGTCGTCATCCAGAGAAGAAGAAGAAGAAGAAGACTTTCTATGGAGCAGCTGCACGCTGAGTGTCGCTTTCTGACTTTTAGAAAAGGATGTGAAGGACGCACAAGATTTCTGAAACCGTTTTTTTTTATTTTTTTAAAGCCTTTACTGCACTGCAGATGTTGTTGTGTGTGTGTGTGTGTGTGTGTGTGTGTGTGTGTGTGTGTGTGTTCACAGCATGTACACACTTTACAGTATCATCTCCACTGGGGTGATGTGTCGCACAGTGTGTCGCAGTAAGCTGGATTCTGTGCCGCTTTGATCAGGCCAGAGTCCCCTCGCTAATCCGCTTGAGCTCTGGATGTTTGCCCAGGACACATATGTACACACACACACACACACACACACACACACACACACGTCCTCTCTCACAAATTGTGATTAAAAAACAGATGTAAAAAGGAAGGCAGGAAGATGAAATAGTCTACATTGATCAGATGGGAACAAGCTGACGTAAGACTTGGATGCAGGACTGAAGCACGCGGGTGCTCGTCTCACTTCTCGGGGTCGGCTTCGTCATCACACTTGCTTAGTTTTATTTTCCCAGTTGTATCAAATGGTGCTTTTTTCCCCTCTTTATTGGTAGCAGCTGAATGACGTAATGCCAGGATGCATTCTCACATCCTTACTCACACCTCACGGGTCGGATTCTTTCATCACAGCTGCGGGACACACGCAGGATTAGGACGTGTAGCTGCTCTCCTTCTTGTCGCTTGTCGTCGTCTTTCTGAAGCTCGAACTGAAAACACGACCTGCTCACAAACAGGTGTGCAAGGAAGCAGCTGATGGAGAGACGGAGTCTGTCACGCTCCACCCTGCATTACGTCACTCAGATGCTTCAGCACTGATGACATTGTCGGGCTGGGAGGGGAGGCCGGCCCTGGGGATGATGTCATTAATAACCAATCAGAGAATTCCTCGCCGGTAGAGCGTGGTCAGCTCCCGGAGCTGGAGCAGAGAGATGTGTCTTTCCCTCCGTGCAGGTCGTGGAGTCTGTGAGCCGTGTGTGTGTGTGTGTGTGTGTGTGTGTGTGTGTGCTCGAGGTTATTTTTAAACTTGTGCTGTTCCTGCCTGTGCCACACACAAAGAGGAAACTCATGTAAACATGAGGGAAGTGCTGTTTAAGCTAACAGAAAAAGAAGTCGAGCAGGACCCGTGCTAACTGCAGGACGCTTTACATCCGCTCTGGCACTCGCCTTTAAACACTCTTTTATTCTCTCTTTCCAGCACTGTGCACAACCACAGCGCTTTAACCTTTGACCTCAGCGCTCGGTGACGGGAAGCACGCATTAAACATGCAGGTGGACAATGCAAACATGAACTGTGCCACCTTTGATTGCTCGCCGCCTGTGTGCAACACTTTGGTGGTTATTTTACGCTTCGTGTCGAGCGTTTACCTGAAACGATGAGACGGTGTCTGTCCCACGAGTCCGAGACAAAGCTAACGCTTGTGTGAAGACCCGCTCTGACCTTCAGCTCTGTTGTCTTCAGGCCCAACAATGTCACCTGCTAGTTCCTCATGTTTCCTGTTTTCTAACTGTAAGTGCTGCTGCGTCATTGTCCAGATCTTTCTTCACTTCAAACTCCTTCCTGTTGCTTTGGAAATAACCACGAGCAGCGAGAAGGTTCCAGGAGGTTAAAAGTGTCGGTGGAAGAGGCGGAGATATCGAGCCTGATTTCTCCGCTTTTAACGATTCAGGGGGGCGTGGTCTGATTCATGGCGTCACTACGAGTTATATGCCGCTCCCGATGGAGTCACACATCGCATCGATCGTCCTCCATGTTTGTTTTTCACCTTTTACCTGTCACGTTTTAACACGCAGGTTTCTGGTCAGGGTGAGAATAACTTTATAGATCCTCCAATGAGGGAAATGTAGCTGCTCAAAAACCCCGGTTGAAACTGTCCTTATGTCTTTATCATCGGTAACAGGTGACCCCTTTTCCATTACCTGTTGTCACCTTGATCCATCGTTAAGGTTAAATATAGATGAGTGCAGCTTGTGTCTGGAACAAGGGGCTGCGGCGTGTTGCCTCCCCTCTTAAATCTTTCTAATTCAGCCTGTTAGCTTACAGCACAGAGGCCGAGAGCACCCGGGACACTCTGACGCCTGCAGCCATAAGGATGATCAATCACTGGCATTACTGGTGCAGTTAAAACTGTACCCACCACAGACCCCTGTGCCATGCAGGCAGCCCGTGACCTGACCCCCCCCCCCCCCCCGCCGCCGCCTCGCTGCCCATTACGGCCCCACTGCGGTGAAACTATTCAACTCTGCAGCCACTCACTTCTTCCCCTCTTCTCCCTCATGGGAAAGCTGCAACATTTACGTCTCTGCTGCCACAACATAATAAAGCCTGTGTTCTTTCTGTCTCTCACTCCCCCCCCCCCCCCCCTCAGCTCGATCACCTGAAGTCTCGTGATTCAAATCTCCTCTTGGAATTCTTCAGATTTATGCAAACTCATTTTTGGGTGCATTTTACGTGACCTCAAACTGTTAAAATTCTTATTTTTACACCGAGCCTGAAGCGGGGAGGGGAGGGGGGGAGGGGAGGGAGGGAGAGGGGGGGGGGGGGTGCACTTGGCCTGCACTGTCACACTTTTAATGCATATTTTTAGTGCATTAAAGCTTTCTCACTCAGAGCAGTCTGTGCAACATTCACAAAGCTCACAGCTCCTTCTGCTGCCTCACAGCTTGGACACACAGACACACACACCTTTGTGCACGCCGACAGCACATACATATATTTCACAGATTAGGACCAGGACAGAGGCACTAGTGTTCACCCCCCCTCCCCCCCCCCCTCCCCACTCGAAGGGGCCCATTTCACATCCCTCCACCACCTGCATCACTTATCACCTCTCCAAAGCTGAGTGGAGCAGCCCGTCCCCGTCTGCTCCGTCACACAGATGTGAAGTTTGTTTGAGTGCTTTTAAAATGATACATCCTGGTGTTAAAGCCTGGAGTCACATGCTGAATTAACTCTGTGACACTGGCCGATGGTGATATTTGATTTCGTACCTCACGTTTAATCTTGAATTCCTGCAAGTTGTGAGGTAATAATAAGCTTGACGTTAGCACCGGTGACGCTGTGCTAGCATGCAAAGAGGAAGAGGAGCTCAGAGCAGAGGGGAGAGGGAGTGAACACATGATTGACTGGCTGGGAAAAAGTCGGGGGCCATAAGCTGCTTATGGTTATGAAGAGAGTCAATTGCAGCGCAATCACTTTTTAATAAACTTGAGTGAGAGAGCGCGCATATTCAAAGAGACATTTAAATGGAGGAGGCGTGCAGGCTGGACGCAGAGTTAACCCGCTGCAGCGCTGAACTCGCTTTCATCTGCGTGGTCATCACACGTGTCCGACAACATCCTTTTATCACCGCTGCTCTTTAAGGGTGAAACTGATAAGCACATGCGTTATCAACAGTTTGGAAGAGGCCTGAGAGCTGCATTGATTTTTTTGTTTTGCAGTCCTCTGCAGCATGGTGCAGGCAGCAGATCTCTGTGAGCAGAGCTCGTCATGAGCTGCCTCCAAGGATCATTTAGCCTTTAAAGATGAAACATTACACCCATGAAGCTAGAATACCTTTTGTTGTGTTTGATTCACCTCGTCTTCATCCTAACTGAAGACGAGGGACAAGATTTTCTGTGTCTGAAGAGTCCAGTTTCTGGTCTCCGGAGTCGTCCTCTGGCTGAGCGCATCGTCACGCTGCAGAGTTTAAGTTGCTAGTTCTTCTGCAGACAGGAAGGAGAACTTGGAAGAGGAAGGAGAACTTGGAAGAGGAAGTGTTGTCGCGTAACGTGAAGGCAGCACAGGAAGCCCTTTAAAAAATGGCTGCAGAAGGTTCACGAGCTCTCTCCTCTTGCTGTGTCTCCTCACTCTGATTAGACTTTACGTCCACGTCCGTCATATTCACCGCTTTGAATCTCGTCCAATCACTGAGCTGTGTCCACTCCTAAACTCACCTGCTGCGCTCTCATTGGCTGGAGGAAACACACCAGCCCAGAGTCAGCCGAAATAAAACAAAACAATAGAGTCAGAGGACAGAGTCTCTGCAGACACAGTCACACACGTACGGAGGCCCAGAAGGGACAAAAGAGCAGCTTCACTTTAAGAGAAGTCAGTGTTTTACTTTTCAGGAAAAAGCTACAGATTTTAAAGTTTATCTTCAGCATCGAGGGAAAAGAGGATGCATACTCTTCCTCTGTTGCTTCTGGGTGGATGTGTCCCACCCATCAACATGAGGACACCTCCGGCCATCAGTGTTTGCTGGGGGAGACGTGGTTGTCCCGGAAGAGGAGGGGAAACATCTGAGCCGGTGGCTAGGCTAACTCACACCTACTCTGGCCGTGGGTTAATGAAGTGTACACACTGCTGGGGTTTACTGGCAAACACATGTGCACTTTGGAGCATACACACACCTAATTGCACACAGAGAGACACTAACAAACACGCCGGTTCATTAAGCAGCACTTAGCGTCTCAGTTAATAAATGACGAGGGAAATATTGTGAAGCTCGTTTCCTCGCGTGAGATTAAAGAAGCACACAGAGTTACTTTTTTATTTTCCTCTTTCACACTCGCACTCCCACGCTCTGTAATAACCTCCCTGATCATTGCACAACACGCCGGGAGCATGTTCAACAGCGCCCCCTGCTGTGAAATAAACGCAGTGCAGCTTAAAAAAAAAGGAGCAACAACTTGTTCAGCAGACGAGGCAAAGAGGCGGCGGCGTGCAGGGGATTGATCGGGTGCTGATGTGTGTCAGACAGAGACGCTGTGTTTGTGCCGATGAGTGGAGACAGCCAATAAACAGAGCTGTTTGTTGGAGGTGTCCGCAGGCTGTCTTCGAGGGGAGCCTCAGAGCTAACAGGCCGTCTCTCTCAGCTCCTCTTTGCTTTGTTTTTTGCAGAGGGGGAGACAGAAAGGAGAGAAGAGACATTGATTAGGAGAGGAGTTTATAGTGATTTGAACCAGGAGTTTAAGTACGGCAGAACAGCGGGACAGTTTTTGGACTCTATGGAAGTCAAAGACTGCTCAGCGGGAGAGGTATTAACTTTTCACTTGAGTTAAAGATCTACAAGTCGAACCCGCTCCGAATAAGCAATCCCACTCGGAGGTAAAGCAGCAGTGAAATCAATTTGACACACTTCATCGAGTGCAGCTACAGTAACGTACACTATATTATTTAACCTTATGCTCTGATCTGCTGCTTCAGAGCTGTGTTGACATCACATCCGCTCACTTCTATTCCCTGAGCTGACACCCGCACCCACACGGCAGACCACATGTCTGTAACTCATATCTTTTGGCCAGCTGCCTGTCAGGTTGGCAGCCATGTCTGTTTATAAGGTTTCACCCGAGGGGAGAGTCTGGACAGGCCTGTGGATCCACACACACACACACACACACACACACACGTGTCCATACTGTACTCACCGCGGATACACACACGCATCCTAATTGAAAGGAACATTGCAATCAGTGTGTGTGCACCGCAGAGCCCCGGGTGTCTGCAAGTCTGAGCTGAGACAGATGTTCTGGTGCTCTAAGCTAACAGGGTGGAGACCTGTGGTCATTAACAGTGGCATGGCAGCAGGGAGATGCCTCATTAGGTGAGAATAGAATGAGAAAAAAAAAGACAGAGAGATCGTGAAGAAGAAGCAGAAAAACTAAAGGAAAAGTAAAATAGGGACATGGCTGCTCCTGTCGAATGTCCCCGAGGTGTCTGCCCCATGAAAGGACGTTTTTCTTGCTGCTTACTCGTGGTGGATTCAGTGTGAGCTGAGGATTATAATATGAATGGAAAGTGTTGTCGCTTATCTTTAATAAGCCCCTCGAAGACAGACAGAGCGATAGAGCTGTTTCTGTGTCTGTAGCTTTAAATATGTAAATGAGCTGTGTCTGACCACGCCCCCTCTCTGGAAGGGCTCGGGTGTACTCGCTGCTTTCTGGCTCCATGTCCTATTGCTTACGGTGAGAAGGCAGACTCAGAGGGCAGAACAAAGGGGGAGGGGCTACTGCCCTTTGTGATGTCATGAAGGGAACATCTCCAAACGGCCTGTTTGAGCAGGCTGAAGACGAAGAGGACGGACTTTTCTCATCGTTGCGGGGTTTGTAGGCAGACTAGAAACACATGTTAGAGGAACATGGAGGAGAGGATTCTGGGTAATATGGGACCTTTAAACTGTGGATGGATTATTGCAAATTACAAATGATCTTTGTGAACTTCAATCAGCTGCACACTGAGCTGGAAGCTGTTTCATGGGGACGATAGTAGCCTAAGAGTTTGTGTTTTCAGGAATTGCAAAAAAAAAAGTGTGAATGATCTAAAAAGCTGTGAATGAACTTATTATTGTCTGGACTTTAAAACGTCCTCTGGTTCTGCTGAAATTGTCCAATTCTGACCTGAAACTTGAACAATGAAGCAAAAGAGTTGAAAGAAAGCAGCAATCATTCACAGCCTATTGGAGGAAGGACTTCAGGGTTGAGGTCGCTCATTCACAAAGGCCTCTTTGAATGTTGGATTTCATATGTGGACAATTTTCTTTAGCAGCTGGCCTCAGGCGGGGAGTGAAACCCCGCGTGTTTAAGAATCACGTCTCTTTGTGAGGAATCACGCTCGCCACCGCCGTGTTCGTCATCTTGTGTGCAAAAATTCAAACGTGTTGACACGCCTTATATGATTTGAACATGCAAAGACTGAAACAAAGCCTGTAAAGGAAGTCGGATATTTCCTGTATATGTTTGTATGGATGTGATTGTGTGTGAAAAATGTGGCGTGGCTGCATTTTCAGCGTCGGTGTCACATGTAAAGAAAAGAGGTTAATCTGTCGGATCAGCAGTGAGAAATGTGCTTCTTTTTCTTCAGGCTTCGAGCGGGTCACGTTCACAGTATCTCACACATTAGCCGGCGCTGGCTGTGGCGGAAGGAGAGAGCGATGTGACGAGTGAAGGGCTCGGAATCAGCTGGTCATCAGCTGGACAGGAAGTGTGGCTGGTGGGAAACGGAGGTTCTTCAGCTGCGAGAATGACAAGCTTAATCTTTGAGCTAAATTATTTATTCGAATAAATAAACAGGCATCAGTTTGCCAGATATGAGAGCAGCTATCAGGTGAACAGGTGTTGCAGCGATGGAAGCGGGCAGTGGAACTGCTTCAGATAGAAGTGATTGTACCCGAGCTAAAAAGCCTCTGCATGTTTCTAATAAGCTCCAGCAGCAGAAAGCTGCTCAAACTAGGATCAATGTTGGAGATGAAACATGGAGAGAGGTTAGAACGCAGAAAGCTTTACAGACCCATGCAGAGCTGGCTAAACACTGAAGCTACAGTGTCCACCACATGCAGAGCTGGCTAAACACTGAAGCTACAGTGTCCACCACATGCAGAGCTGGCTAAACACTGAAGCTACAGCGTCTCTACATGCAGAGCTGGCTAAACACTGAAGCTACAGTGTCCACCACATGCAGAGCTGGCTAAACACTGAAGCTACAGTGTCTCTACATGCAGAGCTGGCTAAACACTGAAGCTACAGTGTCCACCACATGCAGAGCTGGCTAAACACTGAAGCTACAGTGTCCACCACATGCAGAGCTGGCTAAACACTGAAGCTACAGTGTCCACCACATGCAGAGCTGGCTAAACACTGAAGCTACAGTGTCCACCACATGCAGAGTTGGCTAAACACTGAAGCTACAGTGTCCACCACATGCAGAGCTGGCTAAACACTGAAGCTACAGTGTCCACCACATGCAGACCTGTGTGAGAGGAGGGGGGGTGGAGAGGAGTTTACAGAACAGATGATCTGATAACTTCCACATCATCAAAACGCCGTTGAATTGCTCAGCGGTGGAGCAGCGCTGGTGCGTGTTCACATTATGCATGGCTTCCTGTGAGCCCTGCTTTTATTGCACACAGCAGGGCTTTGTATCTGACTGCATGCTTATGGGACAGTAACAGTGGAGGAGAGTGGGAGTGCGCTCAGGGATACATTCCTCCATAAATAAGTGAGGACCACAGAGTATAACTGCACACAGCGGGAGGCCCCCCCCCCCCGGCTCCTCGTAAGACCCTGAGTGTTCACGTCTGTCAGCCGAGTTGATCATCCTTTACTCAACAAACGCTGGCAGCTGTGAAAGAGAGAGAGAGAGAGAGAGAGAGACATTCTTGAGCTATTGGAGTGAGACACAATTCACTTGCAGATCCCTTGTGACACTTTTCAGGCCCCGGAGTGCTGACAGTGAACGTGCAGAGAGGCCGGTTGTCCGGACCACAGGATGTAATTGTTGGTCTTTTGGAGGAGCTGCTTTAATTATGAGTTTCGGTTTGCTAACGCCGACCTGGTGGTGATGAAGTGTGTGTCACTGTCAGGACGGAGGCCTTTTCACTCTGACAGTGAATGCTAGAGGATTTCAGTGGCGTTTTTTTTTTTTTAAACATCTGATTGTTCTTTTTGGTCACATCCATCCATCCATTATCTTTACCGCTTTTCCCGTTGCGAGGTTGTGGGGGGGCTGGAGTCGATCCGAGCTGTCATTGGGCGAGAGGTCGGGTTACACCCTGGACTGGTCGCCAGCCAATCACGTGGCTGACAGAGACAGACAACCAGCCACACTCACATTCAAACCTACAGACAATTTAGAGTCACCGACGACCTGATGGTCAACGGAGGTTGCTGGTTTGAATCCCCGTCTGTCAGGAGCCTGTCTGGGTGGAGTCTGCATGTTCTCCCCGTGCATGTCATGGCTTCTCTCCGGCTTCCTCCCACAGTCCAATCACACGCTGGTTAGGTTGCCTCCTGGACGCTTCCCTTTGGAGGTTTTTCCGTGCAAACCCAACCAGGAGGTGAGACCTCGGAGAGGACCCGGGAACGCCTCAGAATCCTGAAAGATCATCTGATATTTAGGTCTTTGTGCTTATTTCTGATGGAAGAGAGTCGATCCTGTTTGTCTTTGCTGCCAACTTTTAAAAAGAGACAAATCTGTCAGAAGAGGATGAAACATTTGAGTCTGCTGTTTCCTGCACCATCTGTCCATATAGCTGTTAAAACAGGACGTGCTCCAGCCTGTTCTTGCACATGGTTGTGGGATACAGCAGAATGAGGTACTTCACTTTTTCATCGGCTGGGTGTTTTTCCGTCTTTTGCTGTTTTTTTTTAGTTGTTAATTCACTTTGTAGAAACCAAAACGTGTCAAAGAGGACGATGAAGCGTGCACGCTGCAGGAGGCCTCCACGCTGCTGCTCCACGTAAACGTGAGCGTGCTGACTTATTGGTAAACTTATACAGTTGAGTGTGTTCATATAACCTCCCATCCTGTTGCGTTGCATCGTTTTGTATCATTTAGTTGCATTTTGTATTTTCGCCTGTCGTAACGTGTTTTCTGCCTGTCCTGTCCTGTGTCATCTATTGGACTGGAAATACGTTCAATTTCCATAAAAACCATTAAAGCTGACTTTTTTTTTTTAATAAAACAATTAGCATAGCGTGAAGCTAAGCTAACTCAGTTCAACTTTCTAATGAGATAACTGGGCCCCGCCTGTTGTGACTAAGTGCCTGAGCTGTGAGTGAGCGGCTGAAAGCAGACTGAAAGTGGGCGGGATCAGACTTGTCTCCATATGTTACACTTCATCTGTCAGCTGCTGCATTGTGTTTGTTCATGCACACACACACACACACACACACAGACACACACACACACACACACCACTTTCAATTACACGGCCCACAAAGTAGGCCATTGATCCCCTCACGTTTTCCTGTTCAGGGATGTCCGTTTGTGCCTTTTCCTGGCACATTCAGATCAGGTCACTTTCATCAGCAGCTGCAAAGAGGAAAAAGATCTAAAGCAGAAGTCAGTCCACCCCCCCCCCCCCACCCCCCCCTCTCAGCCTTTATCTAAACAGACGTATATCCGTTACAGACGTGTACTTACTGACATGTTTGCACAGTATATGAAGCCGGCGAGTGTGTTTGCAGACTGTCAGGCAAACAGGACGGCGTCGCTTTCCACAAACCCTCGGAGCAGGAGCAAACACGAAGACTGCGACGTCTCCGGCGTGGTCGCTAACTGGAAACAACGCCGTCGCTGCGAAGGAGTGGCGCTTGATCGGATGACTCGATCACATCTCAGGACAGAAGGAGGTTATGACACGTTTGGATGCGTGCGAGCGCGTGGCGGGCCTCTCTGCAGGGACTCGTGGTCCGGATACACAAACACAATGTGTGCACACGTCGTGTCCCAGACAGTTTGATTGACACTTGTTAGTCTCAGGGTGAGGAGAGTTTCTTCTTTAACTCCCAGCAGCTCTCTGTCTGTTTCACACACACACACATTGACATTCAGTGTAGGACCCTTTAGCCCCAGGGTGAGGGCGCGAGTCGCTCTGCGTCCTGGAATGCAGTTGACTTTCTAAATCCCCACCAGTCTATCCTGGGGCTGCGGGGCAGGGCCTATCTCAAGCCCCCTTTTTTCCACGTGAGCGACGTCTGGAATCTCTAAGCAAACCCGACTCACCCGGCCTCACTCTGTTTTCGACCGCCGCTGTGTGTGTGTGTGTGTGTGTGTCCCAGAAGTGCAATGGAGGAAGAGAAAGCAGACGAAGACAAAGATTGCTCACTCGGGGAAGGTAATGAGCGTTCTGACATGCCACACGCAAATGTGTTCGGATCCTTCGGAGGTCTGCGTCTGTGCTCTGTCTGCTGAGTGTAATTTGGTGAGCAGTGGGGGAAACTGTTCGGGGAGTTAAAAATAGGACTGAAGTACATGAGACTGCTGCTGTGCTAAAGTTGAGCATGCAGGGTGAGGACGGGGGAGAGGGGGGGAAGGGGGGGGGGGGGCGAGATCATGACGCACAACCGTTCAGTGTCAGAAATTAAACCTGCCTTTTGTGTTTATTGATGAAGCAGCGTTTGTGTTGTCATGGTTACGTGTGAACTAAACTGCACAGAGAGGGCGTCGTCACGGACTCATGGTTGAATCACGTGAGCGTGTGTTTTCTTCCCGTCCTGGAGTTGCTGCTCCGGTTGAATGTGAATCTATACCTCCGCCTCGCTCCCAACACGTCTGTGAGACAGGAGAAGACTGAATTCCTTTTTTTTTTCCCCCTCTGTAGCTCACAGCGAGCTTTCAAAGCTTTCAAAGAAAACAGATGAAGCAGAGCTATATCAAGCCACCCACCAAATAATGGAAAGTCACTTGAAATATCCTCCTAACTACTGAGGAGCTGAACGCCGTAAGAGGCCCTTTATGGTGTGCCATTACCCTCTGAAAGGTGCAGCTCGACCTGCCTGTCTGAAAACAAGGCAGCTGCTCTCATCCCTCGCTCCCTTCCTTCTCCTTTAGTCCCCTCCTCTTTCCTCACTTTGCGTCTCTTTTTGACGGATTATAAATGTACCACGTCGGCTCTGATGGATCCAAGACAGAGTGCAAAGATGATGATGTGCACGAGGAGGCCGCGTGGGTTTTTATCCACATTGATCCAAAAACAGCGCTAACATCTTAAAAAAGAATTTTCTATGTGACTCAAACGTCTCAGGCTGAGCCCAGCTTTTTCACACAGTCATCAAAAATAGACGCAGACGTTTCCTCCCCGTGCTTTTCATCCAAAGCTCTGGCTCTAACAGATGCTCTGGAAGTTTATGCGTTTGAATCAATGGCTCTTCTTTAAAACACGACGTGCCAAAACAGCTGTTTCACTTCTGTGTTTTCATCAGCAACACTGCGCCTGTCACGTTAAATCACAGCTCCATCGTTGAAATGTAAAACAGAATAAATATGAGACGAACTCGGGCGGCTGCAGCGCTGACAATGTTTATTTCTGCGAGCTCGTGGAGGAAATATTAACATCCTTTTGCATAAGAAGTCAGTTTCCTCTTTTGTTTGCCTCCTCACTGAGCTGTGTTTTTATTCCATTTAACACAGTATCAGAGTCTCACATGGTTGAACTCACCCTGACATGCCCTCTGCATGAACTATGGAAGAATAACACACACACACACACACACACACACAGACACAGGCTCTTGTTGTTGATGTCAAAACAATCAGCAGTGCACATGTTGACCCCTTGTCTCTGTGTCCCCTCTGTCCCCTCAGAACAAACAAAAAGCAACCTGAAGGTAACCTCCCCGGAGGACGCCGAGCACGTAGGCCGCAGACAGGCCTCCCCAAATGGGACGCCCCTTTCCAGAGGGGACGCCAAAGGCAGCCGCACGGTCCCTCGGAGACACACGTTAGGGGGCGCCCGCGGCTCCCGAGAGATCCTGGCTATGCAGCCGCCAGACATGGACAAAAAGAGGGAGGCCTTCCTGGAGCATCTGAAGCAGAAATACCCCCACCATGCATCGGCCATCATGGGCCACCAGGAGAGGCTGCGAGAGCAGGTCAGTGGGTCCAAGGAGTCCTGGGTGGGACTAGTTTGATCTGATTTATTCACCTGTTCGATGCTTTCACACATGCACATTTCAAAGCTGCAATGAGCGGATGAACTTTCAGACAGAACATGACACAGCTTGTTTTTAATTTAATTTCACTTTCTTCTTCCTTTTTTTGACTCAGCTTGTATTGCTACTGAGAGGCACATTTTGCTAGCTTGATGCATCGAGCATAAAGCTAGTTATCAAGTTTCCATTTCCCCCGAAGCTAACCGGCTGCTGGCAGGCGACGTGAATCATGGTGACAATCTTCTTGTCTAATTCTCTCAGCGTATTTATCCTTTTTAACAGGACAGCAGGGGTGAAACATGGCTGACACATAAACATGTAGACTGTATGTGTAGTAGCACATATGAAGAACTTCTTCTTCTCTTTTGTGTTCACACTCACAGTTCCAGGTATTTTTATTGTCCCTTGCAGACTCCGAAACAATTTCCTCCTGTTTTCTTCCTTCTGTTTGCCGCGGGTTAAATGTGAAGTCTATCCTATAAATCTGCCTGTCAGAGGTTTCCCTCCCACAGCCGCTGTGAAACACTGAGCTTTTAGTGAGTAGGTGGAAGAAAACAGGAGCACCACAAACTACTTTAAATCATCCATACAGTCTGAGTTTAGATCGTACAGTTTCCGAGCAGCCCAGCTTTTAAAGTTTGAGTGCTCTGACGGGGGGGGGGGGGGGGGTGACCCAGAGGGAGTCACTATGGGTGGACTCACCTGGTCATTGTCTGTTTGTTTGCTTCAGGTCAGAGGAGACGAAAAGGGAGGGGCATGCAGGCTTTTGTAGTCAAAACAATCGAAGTAATGGCGAGGCTGGCACCGAGCCACAGGGGAGCTCCAGGCATTGTGCAAGAGGGATTTTGTGAGCTGCAGCCCACACAGCTCTACCTGCATGCAAAGTTAACCCTACACACTCTGATCATCAACATGTGAATATCAGCCAGCAGGAGGGAATGACTTTCATCATTGTGCATTATTTAATCAACAAGTGCTCAACAGAAGGTGTGAAAAGCGCGTGCATGTGATGTTGTTATTGAGTCCAGAGGAGAAAGGAGGAAAGGGTGTTGTGTTGTGAAATGTAAGCAGTCAGACAGGTAAATTCGGCTCCGGATTTTTTTTTTGGGGTGGAGTCAGCGTTGCCATAGTGACTCGTGATGTCACCGCTGGAGGGGCTCAGTTTACGTGTAGGTGCCTGCTGGAGCGGACAGGCTGGGAGCTGCTCTGCGGAGAGGGCGATGGATCTGCAGAGTGTCCGGAGGCATGGCTCTCCGTGCGACAAGACCGCGGAGGAATAGAAAGTTACTTCTTTTCTTCTAAAAGAGCAAAAAACGGAATACAGTGTTCGCCCTGCTCGACTTCAGCTCGAGAGGAGAGGGGATCAAGGTAGGAAACTATCGAACATTTCTTCTTCTTCTTTGCCTTTTGTCGGCGCGCGCTGCAGGACTTTTAAAAGAGCAGCGTGACGCACAGAAGTGCGCACGGAAGATGTTTGTGCTGCAGCAGACAAGTGTGCACGCGAGCAGGCTGCAAGGTGCTGCAAACTTTGGGAAGGGGGGGGGGGGGGGAGAGTTGTCGATCGACAACTATTTGAGCGCGACTGTTCTTGAGTTCACTCAGGCAGCCTTGAAGTCGTAAATCATAGATAATAACAGAATCACCTGAAGCGCCCCGTCCGTCACCCCACAGGTGGCACTTCTGATCTGAAGCTGCTTTCTTCTCTCTGTGCTCGTGAATGGAAGTTGAGCTTTTTCCTTGCACG
>NC_136704.1:24892188-24944596 GCF_947650265.1 Symphodus melops | reverse complement strand
CACACACACACACACACACACACACACACACACACACACACACACACACACACACACACACACACACACACGCGCACACACACAGAGGCAGCATCCTCGGGGAGAGTGGCTGTAATTAATCTCAGGCTCAGTGGAGGAGCGTCTGTGCTCCTCTGTGACTTGTTAATTAGCCATGAATAGGGGAGCCATTATCAGGGAAACTCGCTACCTGACACTTGACAAAATACAGTGATTTAAAACCTAATTCATCGTTAGCTGCAAACACAGAGCGCGGCGTTCCACGATGCCCTTTAGCATGGCTGTGTTGGAGATGTGAGCTGGAGAGTGTGCAGCGTGATGCGGCAGATGCACGACTCTGATTTCTCTGAAGAGAAGAAAGCTGTCTTTGTGTGGCTGACCACATGCTCGGAGCCTTATGAACACACATCCACACGTTCCCAGATGGACACGCCCCCCCCCCCCCAGAGAGGCTCAAAGTCCACCTGGAAGGCCTCATGAGTCCACCTTACGAGAGCTGCGGCTCTCTGGAGTAAAAAAGCAGGTTCGTGTGAGGACGTGTCAACGAAGCTGGGCGTCCTGAAACACGAGCGTGGCTTCTTCTCATGACTCCGTATTGATGGACGCCCTCTTTGTCTTTCACTCCTGTCCTGATCCTGTCTTTGTGAAGATTAAATCAAACACTTCTCACTGAGTTATCGTGGGACTCTGTAAACGCTGCGAGCTGAAAAATGTGTCGCTCTTGATGAATTGATCCTGCAGAGCATGTCCAGGCAGATCACGGCTCTGCAGCAAACACTTGCATGGATTTGTGTGTAAAGGGAGACAGTGAGCCGGGTGGGGTGGGTGGGTGGGGGGGGGGGGTGCACAGAATCTGGGTGTGTGCAAATCATTGAATGCATGACTCGTAAATGATCTGCCAGCGTTGGTCGAGTCTGGACCTTTATTATTATGTAACACCTTGACTTGAAGACATGAATAAAACAACCACATGAGGAAAACGGTCCCAGCGTCTACAGACAAACTGGATGAGGATTATTTGAGAATAAAACCTTGACGTGTGCGTGAGAGTCGACGTGTCTCAGGGAGAAGGTTTGCACCCCGTGCGCTCTGAGGATCCCTCTGGGTCGAGTTCGGCCTTATCTCCTGGAGACTCGGGTGTCATCTTTCGGTCTTCAGTCTCAGGACGTGGATGAGATGGAGGCAGAGATTTCACACGTGGATTAGTGTTGCAGCTGCCGTTTTAAGATAAATTGTTTTTTTTTTTTTTGGTAGATTTATAGGAGTTTTAAAACTATTTCAGAGATCAACATTTCCATTCGTACGCTGCTGGAACAGTGAGAAATAATAGAAGCCTTGAGCTGTGCAGACATCCTGCACTCCCTCACAATCTCTGCCTCGCACAATGGTGCACGATACCGAAAGCACACATTTCAGTACAATGAGTTTCCCCGGGTGTGGACTGTGTGTGTGTGTGTGTGTGTGTGTGTGTGTGTGTGTGTAGTTTGGCATGTGGGGCGGTGTATATTGCATTGGATGGAAGGGCTGAGAGATAGAGCAGAAAGGGGCCGGACAGTGCAGTCGTGCAAAGAGCTTCACGGCTGAAACAACAACAGAGGAAGAGACCCTGTTTCCTTCAGAGCGGGGAGTTTCCAGTGTTCACGTGGACGTCACTTCTGGAAGGCGAGCGCCACACGTGTGAAATTATGGTAAATGCTGCATTTCTGCTTTTGAAGATGGATTTAATACACACTCGTAAGATTAAAAGCTGAGCGAATCAAGACAGAGTTTAAAGAGTTTTCCTCTCCGCCAGCTCCCATTGGCTGATTTATCTGATGGTTATGCAAAGTTGACTTTAGTAACCTCGCTCATCGTGAGGGAGGGGTTGATGTCTGCTGGTGATAACCGGGCCAGCTCATGTATGCGTGAGTGGATGAAATCAATTGGACGGCGTGGCTCGTTTGTTGGAAATGTCACAAGTGGCGGAAGAGATAGTCATCCTGCGTTCTCCGTGCGGCGGCCGACAGGCGCGGCGTTGTCTTCTGTGGTCAGGCTCGTCACGCGCAGTGTGAGCGACAGATCGACTTGATTATCTTTGACTTGCTGATGTCATATTTTATTAATGAGATGGTAACAGCCCAGCTTTTTGTTTAGTCTGTGAATTTGTGACGACCAAACGGGTTCTCGCTGCACGATGTTTCACCTTCACCGTCAGCTCGGACTGCGCGGACGCTATGAAGTCATCCACTTTTAACACGCCAATTAACGAGCGGGCCCATCGCTGAAAGGTCATCCAGGGATTTGGATGAAGGGATTAGAAGAGGAATGCATCAGAGGAGGGAGGCAGAGAGGGATGTGGTAGCAATGAATGGGAATGGATGACTACAGGGATTTTGGTATAATGTCATTAAGGCCGAGAGAGACAAAGGATGATGGTCGGAGCGCAGACAAACCGGCCGAGCGCCGACTGGTTGATTGACGGGGGCTTTATGCTTTAAAGATGAGCAGGACTGCTGTGGCAGAGTTTCAGACTCACACAGGTGTTTTTTATGAACTGTTTATATTTCTGACCGACATTTTAAGACAAAGCTACAGAAGACAACAAAAGTCCCGTCCATGTAAACACAGCTCTGACAACAACACAGCCAGCAGGACTCCAGCTTCTCCCTCACTGTAGACAGTCAGGACTCACACACACATTCACACAGGACACACACACATTCACACAGGACACACACACACACACAGGACACACTGGAGTTATTTTTTTAAAACATGTCACACAGTCTTCCTTTAAGGACGTGTTGCCACAGGTTTTAATAATAATAATAATAATAATCGTAAATGATAATAATAAGGCAATAATCATTGCCTTTTTGTTTTGTATATTTTGCTACTTCCAGGCATATTCTTGGTCTATTCTTTCCAACGGAAGAGTGTTCTATTATTTATGCTGTATTATTCTTTATATTGTTACTTTTTGTTTTGTTACCTGCTACATTTTTATTTTATATTTTTTATTTTTTACCTTTACTGTATCTGCTGCTGGAACCTACATTTCCTGAGGGAGTCATCCCAAAGGATCAATAAAGTTCAGTCTAAGTCTAAGTTTAGTTTTTTTAAATAATTTTGTAAAGAACTGTTTTTTTTTAGACTTAAATAAGTTAAAATACACAATAACTAATTAAAGTGAGTTTTTTAAATAGTAAAGCTTTGTAGATCAGAATCAAAAGGTTCATTAAAGAAACACTTGAATATATATATATATTTTTGTGATCAGGTCATTAAATGGTTAAACAACAATCTGCTTCTTTGCAAAAAAAAAAAAAAAATGCAAAGGTTCATTTTCATATCTTAATTAGGCTGCTGCATTAAGGTCATAATAAATACACTGCCCCCTGCTGGCCATCATAGAGAATTCTGATCCGACATATTTCAACACTTTTTAAACCAAAGGCTTCGTCCTCTCCTTCATTTGTAATCAAGCTGTCAGACTGGATGCTGTGAGTGGAGGAACATGTCAGATAAAAAGGCAGGTTAAGTAAAGGGTTAACAGTCTGCAGCCTCTGCTATGTGTTTACAGATTGGACCAGGTAATTACTGTTAGCTCAATTTCCGCTCGCCTGCCGGAGCCGGGGGCCAAATTAGCATCTTAAGTGAAAAGATGTGCTCAAAACACGGGAGGTTTTGTTAAAGCAGCGCGCCTCCTGTTTACATTCTGTGACGAGACAATAAGGAGGGAGTGAATGAAACTCTCTGCGTGTTTGTGTGTGCCTTCTCCGTGTTTGTGTACATAGGAGTTGAAGCGTGAACGCAGGTGATGGCGGTCAGGCTGCTGTTGCAGATAAAGATATCAACATTGGAACATGTTGTCTTTGGCTTCCTCTCCTCTTGTGTGTGGCGTGTTGCAGAAAGATGACCTGATTGCACAGCTGCTAGAAGAATCACCTCTCCACCACACGGTCGACGGAGAAGCAAATCTGTTGTCGCAGATTGGAGAAAGCGTAGGCACCAATCAGCAGGCTTCCTGTCAACAGGTAGCAGGTGTTGCTTTGGACACTTTTTGAGGCTGCGTCTATATTTAAATCTTAGTGAGTGACACAGCGGGCTCCTGCTCGGAGCGGCCATTATTCGGAACAATTTGGAATTACTTTAATCGCCTCATCTCCGCCCCGCATGTCAGCCTGTCTGTCAGGAGCTCAGGCGGGTAAAATGGCCGTGTGGCGTTCTACAGGTGTCACTGAAGAGCGACCGTACTGTGCACGCATGCTCGGCAGGCAGCAGGATCAGATACTCGTCACCATGACGCCAAGCGTGCACGAAGAAAAAACCCAGAAAACTCACATTTAACGTTTATGTAGGACACAAACACACACACACACACACACACACACACACACACACACACACACACACACACACACTGAAGCTTTGTGTTTCTGCACGTCAGACCGCTGCTGCATGAAGATTTTCAGGATGTGCCGGGCTCGGGTCAGATTTTCTGGAACAGTGGCCTGGCTCACTCATGCACACACACACACACACACACATTTGATCACATGTTGTTGCGTGATTGTTTGTCTTCACGTCTCTTTTAAGTGAAGCTGCTTTGTGGGGCTCTGACACCCTGCAGGATTTCAAACTGGTCCTGTAATAAAAAAAACCCAACCTGTTGACGTCGGCTGCTTCGCCTTCACATGAAAACTTTGTGACAGATGGATTTTCTGATTTCTTTGACACTTTCAGAAAGTCTTCTGTGCACACGTTGAAACGTTTCACAACGAGCTGACTTTATAACTCGTCGTGTTCTCGTGCACGAGCGAATGTCTCACTTTCACATTCATCATAGCTGTCAGCGCAAATGTGGCGTTCAGAGGGAGCCGCTGCTGAAAGGGCGAAATCACAGGCTGTGGTTTGGACCGGGGGGGGGGGGGGGGAGTCACTGGTGAGGAATGTACTGTAGGTGTGAGCGGGTTGAAGCAGGTTTTATGGAGCTAATCAGCGGTTGGTTAGCCTGCGGTTTTTTTTTTGTGTTTTTTTTTCCCATATGGACCCTGAAACAGGAAGTGGTTACACAGAACAGGAAGTGGCTTTGATGCGATGCTTTCTGGCACTATCACACAGACAAAGTGATGATCTCTGTGTGCAGGTATGAAAAGGAGGAAGAGAGAGAGAGAGAGCGGAGTTCATCAGAGCTAACGAACTGTCGACCTTTGGAGGGGACGCCTCATTTGTCAGAAGTGGGCCGGTGGAGTGGTTTCACTTAATTAGGCCTTTCCACAGGGAGGCAGAAGGTCTCATCTGCAATTTCCTCTTCTTTTTATACACGACTGCTTCCACTGTCTCTCTGATTCTGCCCGGTGATTCTTCTTCCTGCTGTCACATTGGGTCTATTAAAACGCCTTCCAAAGATAACACAACCCTGCTATTGGACGGAACATTTCTGCTTAATAAGCAATAATAGGAGCTACAACCTCAACAGGTTTTATGACCTGTAGCTTAGCATGTGGCATCTAAAGCTAGCAGGGTTTTTAAAAGAACGTGTCCACCTGGTCAAAAGAGAGCGTCTGTTTACAGCTGGCTCCGCCCCTTTTTTGTGCAGCCACTCCGAGCGCTCAAGTTGAAAAAGCTTTAAACTTTTCAGAAGCCGTTGAAGCTTTTTTCTAAATGCACAGTGTTCCCCGTCATCCTGCTCGCTCCGCGTCTGATTGGACAGTCTGCTGGCTCCAGTATCAAACCTCATCATGAAGTATGTTTCTTATCCTGAGACCTCCTGGCTTGGTCTTGGTCTTGGTCTTGGTCTTTGAAATGTGAGACAGTTTGGCCCACTCGGAGGTATTTACTACGTACAGAAAGCTGAGACGACTCAACGCCCCCCTGTGTGACCCACCATCACTGAATTAGCTCATAAATCATTCAGTGTGCAGGTTATGTTACCCAGCACATGTCGGGTTTCAGGTGGCATGTCGACTCCATGTGACACCCCCCCCCCCCCCCCAGTATAAAAGGTGACTATCATCATGTATTAACAGCAGAAGGGCACATTTCTATTCATGAATTTTTAATCTGTGTCCTGCATGCCGAGCGTATTTTTAATGGGATTACAGGAGGTGTGTGACGATGCGTCACATTTATAAACGATGACTCAGCGAATATCACAACATGCTGGGGGTCAAATGTGCTCTCTGATACTGATCAAATGTTATCAGACAGGTAAGTCAACAATTATTTAAAGCTCGGAGGAGGAACTTTCACACACACCCCCTTCCTCTCTAGAGTGGATGCTCACACAGGTCACCATGTGGGGGTCACTGTAGCTTCAGTGTTTAGCCAGCTCTGCATGGGTTTTCACCTCTCTGATGTTGAGACTTTTGTTTCCATGGTTGCTCAGTTTACTTCCACGATCGATCGTGTTTCCATTTCACCACCTTCTGGCACTTCTTACCTTTTCTTTCCTCTTTCCTCCCGTCAGTCTTTACAGGACATGCTCGCCTCCCTTCACTCTGAGCTCGATATTCAGAGGTACTTGATGAAAATCCAGTTGCCCCGCAGAGTTAGTCAGCCTTTTATCTTATCTGCATCCTGACTTTCTGTGTGTGTGTGTGTGTGTGTGTGTGTGTGTGTGTGTGTGTGTGTGTGTGTGTGTGTGTGTGTGTGTGTCGCATCCCTTCACTAACATCTGCTGTGTGACCGTATTCACAACCCTTCCAACCCCGTGTCTCTTAGCATCTGCCCTGTCTGTGCCTGCCAAGCAGACTTGGCTCCTCTGCTGAGCTTGTTCTTGCCATAAAAGCTCTTTTAAAAGTCAACGCCACTTAGTATCAAAAGCTGGAATTCTTTATTTGTCCGTGCGTGTGGGAATCCAACATAAAAGCAGTGTGTGCATGTGTGTGTGTGTCAGAATCACCTGGTGGACCTGACCTTGTGTCTCCAGCTGTGTTCGCTCCCCAGCAGATTACATGTCTGCCAGGACAGAAGAGCGTTTCATAAAGGGCCCAGTGTTCGCTGACCCCCCCCCCCCCCCCCCCCCCCCCCCCTCTGTTGTCCCCGTGGAACAGATCAGCTTACAACACAGAAGCTCGATAGACTCTGCAGCCTGCTCACACATCCTCTTACTGTATCGCTCCGGCTTCTGGATGCCACGTCACGCAGGTTCCTTTACTGATGACAAGAGTCCTGATCCTTCATCGGTACCCTCAAAGCTCCCAGCTCCTGCATTGAGACATGTTAAAGAGCCCGATCACACGGAGCCGTGTGTGTCTGCAGGGAAAACACCGCTGCGAGCTGCGTGCACGATGAGTTTGGGTTCAAATTTAAGAAAAAAGAAAATATGGTTTTGAATGTAGCGTGGTTACTTTGCTCGGGTACCAGGAGCCTCGTGGGTTAGTGCATGCACCCCTCCTTCAGAGGCTCCTCCAAGCAGGCAGCCCAGGTTCGAATCCCGCCCGCATGTCGTTCCCTCCTCTCCTGATTAATGACTCTGTCCATCTCTAAATTAAACAACAGCAGAGGTGACGCCTCCGACTTGATTTGATTGGCTGCTGCTTCTGCACATAGTGACACTGACGAGTGCTGCGACTCCACGTCGAGGACAGACAAGTTGAAAATGTCCCTTTTCCATATGTGTCTCTGTGTCCTCGGGCCCGGCTGTCATGTGATCACTGGACGACGCTAGAAGACCTTTAATATCGTGTGCTTGCGTTTGATGAGTTGGCATGTATCAGGGACACGTGGCGTTAACTAACTGTAAACTCTTACACGCATGGATATGGATGCTTCATGTTTTCATGTTCTGTCTCCCCCTCCAGAGCAGAAGCCCTAAACACGGACCCAACCTGCAGGCCGGCGTCGCTGACCAGGTCGACCACCTGTCCTTGGCCTCCCTCGAGTCTCTGGACACCATGTCTGAGGCCGACGCACCCTCAGCTTTCACCCGGGGCAGCCGGATTCGTGCCAGCCTGCCTGTGGTGCGATCAACCAACCAGACAAAGGACCGCTCACTGGGTACGACTTGATGACACTTTACGTTTGTATCCGACACCTCTGCGTCCTTTTTCAAAAAAAATCTCCCAAACTGGGAAAGAAAATCCCGAGGAGAAATTCTGATCTCTGCTTTATTAAGGTGTGGAGAGTAAAGGCCCATATCTCATATCTAATATCTTTAATTGACTTTAAGAATAGACGGAGGTGAAAGCCGTTTGACATTAATCCTCTTCCATAACCTGCAGCTCCTTTCAAATAATCTGTCCGTAACTTTAAACCCTCGGAAATAACTTGAAAGAAGTCCAGAGCGAACCCCGATCTCCCCGTTTCACCTCGCCTGAGTCTTCTCCTTTCCTTCCCCGCTCCACCTCAGCCCGCCGCGCTCTCTTCTAATTAGAATTCATTTCCTCTGGAGTGAAAGATTAGGGAATCCGTCCACAATGTGCCATCGTGTTATTGACGGGATTAGAAAATGGGTCTTCTTATCGAACACGCGCCGGGCTTCATTTGCATCCGTACGCAGACGCGCGCGCTGAAAGGTGTGCAGAAGGAGGACGCCGCGTTCGCCGCCGGAGTGGCAGAAAGAGTCGGAAAACTTCCCAAACTAAGTGAGGAATGTCATTTTTTCTTTTTTTAAGTAGAGGAAGTCTTCAAAGGTTGCTCTCAACTCAGCGAGGCGTCTGCTGCTTGAAAACACCAAAAGAGATTTATTTATTTATTTATTTTAGTGGCACGCCTTTTTGACCAAAGTGAAAAGCAATGAAACCAGAGGGTGCTTCTTCCAAACGTTTGGATGTTTGACACGCATCATGACATGCAAATCTGCAGAAAACACTTAAAAGGAAACATGCTTTGGCACTCACACACCCGCGCTCCGTGTCTCTCTTTTCAAAACATCAGGACAAAGCTTTGAGACAGCGGGGGGCCATGGTGTGATGAAAGGGGAGGCACCACTTAAAATACAGTGTCCCTCCCACTCTCTCTCACACACACACACACACACACACACACACACACCGAGGTCCCAGCGGACATGTGCAGCTTCTCTGTGGGGCTCAGTGTGTTCTGCAGGAGTTGTTGCGTGGTCTTTTCCAGAGCTTCGTTAGACTCAGCAGAAAACAGGAAATCCCTAAAACCCTGAATGTGAGTATCAGATCGAATGTGGATATTGTGTTTCCCTGACTTTACTCCGTGCGTCTCGTATGGCGTTCGTCTGCGTTTTCAAGCTCTTCAGATTATTCATGAATGCAGAGAGATGTGTGTGCTGGTTTCGTGTCTCTCTGGAGGAATGTGGAAACGTTTGTTTCCTGTCCCCCTCTCTGCACACTGTGTGCTGCTCTCTTCATGCAGCTCGTCTCCACTCGTGTTAAAACATTCAAATCCTCATAATGCATGTGGAATCAACAGCAGCGGAAACTTTTCACCTTAATTGCAAACATCTGCATGAAACTAGCCGACTGTTTGGCCAACAGCTCCCGGGGGGGGAGGGGGGGGGCGGCAGTTCTTCAAATGGGCACTTTGTTAAGTTATTTCTACCTAGAAAGCCAGACAGACCAGAAAGCAACCACCGACTCAGCAATTTTGATTTCCTGGATTTTCTGTCTGCCAGTCTGACTCGGGCTCGCAGGATCCTGAACGCAGTTTCAGCAACATCTGGGAGCTTTTACTGATTCTACCCGGTCCTTTCATGGGGGGCGGGGGGGGGACTCTGTTTCTTAAAGCGTAGCCTCCATCAGTTCACAAACTTCAAAAGTGACCCTGACGCGATGCATTCATCAGAACAAATACTTTGTGAAGGCGGGTTCATCTCGTTAAACGCTGGTTAAACGTGACGTCAAAGATCTTCTTTGTTCTGTTTTTTAATTAAGTCCTGTTGTTGCGACAGATCGCCTCGATGCAAATCAGCGCTGCTCGAAGCGACGCATCACAGCCTGGAAATAGAAGTGTGTTTTTTCTCTTTGTTTAGACGAGTGCAGTGTGGGCGTGTCCGTCGACAGAAGCCACTCCCTGGGTTCAAAGGGTCAGCCTGAAGAGTTCTTCTCATGCACACATTTTTACTGTTCCACCTCCAGGCACAAAACGCAGCTGCTGGAAAACACGGCCGTTTCCCCCGACGACCGCCACGACCTCCGTGCACGTCGTCAAAAACGCTGCGTTCTGTTTCCTGTTCTCCACCATGTTCCTTCACGTTCACGTTCTGAACGAAACACACAGATTCTCATCCGAGCCTCGTGCAGACGACTCTGAAGCTTCCCGTTCTCTTCACGTCATGTCTTACCACAGGATGCCCCGCCCCCCGCCCCCCCTCGCCCCCCCCTCAGGTCTCATTCAGATGTTTTCAGGAGTGTGTACTGTATGTGAAACTGTCTGAAAACATGTGTTGCTTTTCTTTCACGTTGCAGTTTTGAACCATGTGTTTTTTTTCTTTTAAAGGGACAGTGCATATTAAAAAAGGCTCCCTGCAGACTCAAATCAATCACGTCTTAGTCGTGATGAGAAGTATTCCCCTGCACAGTGTGCTTATTAACCGTGCTTTTCCCCGCGCTCTCTGCCTGCAGGTGTGCTGTACCTGCAGTACGGAGACGAGACCAAACAGATCCGCATGCCCAACGAGATCACCAGCATCGACACGGTCAGAGCTCTGTTTGTCAGTGCCTTCCCGCAGCTGCTCAACATGAAGATGCTGGAGTCTCCGAGCGTGGCCGTCTACGTCAAAGATGACATGAGGAACGTGTACTACGAGCTGACCGACGTCAGGTAAGTCCAGCTGTTTGTTCCCTGCAGGGTCTGAAACGCTCTCCCTCTCTCACCTCATGCTAGAAGCAGAGTACCTCGGATATAAAGCGAGGAGCGCTCTTTGAAGCCGCGTCGCCCCCCCCCCCCCCCCCCTCCTCTGCTGAAAGTTTGAGCTGCGTGAGCTCTGACTTCTTGCACTTTAGAGCTCCTTATAAACTTTTCACTTCCCTTTCAAAAGTGTTGAGCTGCGTGCCGAGCTCTGAGTTCCATTTACAAGCCCAGAAACACACACACACACACACACACACACACACACACACACACACGTTAGCTTACTGCTCTCTCTTATTCTTCACACCTTCCACCTGGATGTCAGAACAGAATCTGCGAGCGGAGGAAGAGCGAAGCTGTTTATTCTCAGCTTACAAACAGCATGAGCAACTTTGCCCCGCTCTCTTTACTTCCTGCCCATGTGAGATGTGTACTTAGTGACTAATTCTTTATCTGGGCTGTAAAAAAATGTCTTGTGATCCTTGAAGTTTGGTCCAGGTAAGCAGGGTGCAGCGGAGCAGTGAGAGAGTGACGGCAGCTAAAGAAAGCAGGATCTATTCTGCGTCGAGGCAGCCGAGCCTCATTTCAACAAAGTATTAGTGGATGTTTTTATAGACTGAAGAGATTTAGAGATGTCAAGCAGCAGAGGACAGATTGAGCCCGTGTCGGGCTACGTGCCCTTGGCGGGGCTGCTGAGGAGATCCGTGCTCGGGCAGGATCGCCCGCGGTCAGACGGTGACGTCTGGGCTGCTTTTCTACCTGACCGAAGCTCTTCCCCTTACAGGAACATCATCGATCACTCCTGCCTGAAGGTGTACCACAAAGACCCAGCACAAGCGTTCAGCCATGGACCCAGACCTGCCAACGGGGATGCGAGGGTGAGTACTCACCGCCGCCGCCGCCACACCTGCAAACACACACGTGGACCAAAAAAACGTCAGGAGCTGCTTCGAAGACAAACAGACCTGTTGCAGATAGATAATCCAAGCCTCAAGGGAAAGAATGCCCCCCCCCCCCTTAATCTGCCCCAGTGGGGGTCGTATTGTTCTCTGAGGCCCCCCCCCCCCCCCCACACACACACACACACACACACACACTGCTGCAGCTTCCTTCAGGGACAATCGCACTCGAATCTCTGGACCCAGTATCAGCTATAATCTCTCTCTCTTGTTCTAAATCCCAGCATGTTTGTTCCCTCCTGATGTAACAGAACCCCCCCCCCACACTCGCCCCCCCCCACACTCGCCCCCCCCCCCCCCCCCCCCCCCCCGCGCGCCCACAGAAGAGCTGTTTCCTCAAACATCTCTCCTTAAATCCTCTCGCCTTTAATCCCTCTGACCCTTTTTTTTTCTCCTGCTGCTCCTCGCCGCCTGCTGCAGCAGCGTTGTGAGCGCTGCCTTAAAGTTACATTAACCTCGGCTATAATCCTGTTTATTGTGTCACACAAGCATAAAGTGAAAACGATAAGGTTGTAAGGAGTGACGAGGCAGACGTGATGACAGCTTTGGAGGTCTCGGCGCTGCAGGTGAAAGACGAGTTGCTCAGTGAGTCCTCGACACGGACGAGAACAAAAGAAAAGTTTCTCCAAAAAGACACAAAACAGAAAAAGTGAAGTGTGACAGATTAAAGTTTAAAGGCTGGAAGTTTGCAACTCGGCGTCAGGAAAACAAAAACACAAATCTTGATTTGTGTTTTTGGACGTCTTTTCAGGCCGATGTTCAAACTCTGACTCGCTGACTCAGCAGGATTCAAAAAGCGGGACAAATTCAGCGAGGCAACTTTACGAGGACGGTTGTGCAAACATTGTGAAATCCAGACGTGCAGTGGAGATATGCTGAGGAAGACTGTTGTCATGAGTGACGAGGCCAATAGATGCACATGTTCTTTCACCACACTTTATTTATGTTTATTCAACTGGAGCTTTTTCAACCAGCAGTGACGTTTTGTTTCTGTTTGTTTAACATTAAAGTTCAGACCTGAACTGATCTGTTACTGTTTAACCAGGCAGCCGCTGACACAGATACAGACGTGTGTGTGTGTGTGTGTGTGTGTGTGTGTGTGTGGACTGCCGGCTGATCTGAGCTGAGGAACTTTTCATGATGACGTAGAAACTTAAAGAGCCAATACGACACAGAATGATCCGTGCACGGTTTATCGAGGGGGGGGGGGGGGGGTTTGGGGGGGGGCTCGTGAGTTCCCTCTTGTCTTGCAGGAATGCAGTCTATATTCAAAACCGAAGATCCACAGCTTTGTGACCACAAAGACACGTCTGTGGTTATGAAAGCATCCGTCTTATTTGTGTCAAGAACTCGTTCAGAGAGAGAGAGCGATGCGTGACTCGATGAGGAGAATAAGCAGCTGACTGTTTGAAATAAAGAGGAATTTCCTGGAATTGAAATCCTCTCTTGACTCATGTTTCATCAAATGAAAACACAGTGAAACATTTAGAAATATTAATCCGTGCTTATGAAAGGGGATTGTGCCTACAGCGCCGCTCTGTGTTTGTGGAGCAGTCAATAGTGGCTGTCAGAGATGATGTTGTGTACACATCGCTGCTGGAGACGTATTTAGTAAACAGAGGTTCAGTCGGTGTCTTCTCTCTGGTCCTCTCTCTTCGGGGCGACTCTACTCACTGTTTGTTTTGTTCCACTCGTAATCATCAGGAGCAGGAATCTGTGTTACACCGCGCTCGCTGCAGGCGGCGTGCAGCAGTCACATGTCAACATGGCGCCGCACCTGTTCTGTCTTTACCGTCCTCTTCAGAAGCTCTGCAGGTTATGCACCCTCCACCTCGCCAACACAGCAAGAGTTAGCTGACAACAACTAGACGTCCCCCCCCCCCCCCGTCATCGGGAGCTGAGGAGCACAGCGACAAACCAAATGTGTCCTAACGTGGCCTCCCGTCATGCACGCTCATGTGTTTATTTTTCAGGCCTTACACTTTTGTTTTAAAGCTGCAGTTTATTATCATGTGTCCGTCTTTATAAAGTGAATATCTTCAAAGGATCTTTGAGGTACGTCTCGGCCTCCAGGGGTGAAACATCTGTTTGGGGTCGACTCGTTTGCCCAGATTGTCCTCATAAGGCTGTGCTCATAAGCATTGACAGAGAGGGCGACTTCTCTTTTCATGGGTGCAGGCCTCTTGGAAGGAGAAGTCATTAGAGTTTGATGAGGGTCCACAGTGGCTCCGTGCGTCTTAGATTTCGTTGCTTGGTGAGACCTGGAGCTGCCATATTAACGGGCTGTGTGTGCTTTCACCGCCAGCCAGCTTCTTTTTCCCTCCTTTGTTATCAGAGCCAAGCCTCAGCCCTTTGTTACTGTACACTTTGAGTGGTTGTTGTTGTCGTCCAACACACACACACACACACACACACACACATCTGAATATTCCCCCTCACCTTGAGAAAATCTGTATCTGCACCGGGGCTTACATAAGAGCACAGTGTCAAAAAGCTGGAGCTGAAGTTTTTTTTTTTTCGGAGGAACTTTGCATGAGGAGGTTTTGACTTGTGTTCTTATGCAGGCGTAACCTATGAGTCATACCTGCGGAGGAACAATAGGTTGTTTGTGTGAAGGGAATAGAAGGTAAGACAGGAAGACAGATAGATTGGATTCTGCCCTTTGTGTGAATCTCCTCAGCACATCACAAACTTTCAGCTCGTATCCCCGTTTTGAAACAACATGTCGGTCATGCTTGTAAGTTCAGGGAATTGTTTTCTTAGCTTGTATTGAATTCAAGCTTTGATTAAAGATAACACAACATGTCGGTCACTCTTATGCTCATGCAGATAATAATCACACTAACTTCAAGGAAAAAAAACAGTTCTTAAAACCTATAAACCCCTCTATTTCAGCCCTGCTCAGAACAGGCTGTTTCTGTGTCTGTAGCTTTAAATATGTAAATGAGCTGTGTCTGACCACGCCCCCTCTCTGGAAGGGCTCGGGTGTACTCGCTGCTTTCTGGCTCCATGTCCTATTGTTTACGGTGAGAAGGCAGACTCAGAGGGCAGAACAAACACCTAGCTGTGGGAGTGTCACCCACCTGGGGGAGGGGCTACTGCCCTTTGTGATGTCATGAAGGGAACATCTCCAAACGGCCCGTTTGAGCAGGCAGAAGACGGAGAGGATGGACTTTTCTCATCATTGGGGGGTTTGTAGACAGACATGTTAGAGGAACATGGAGGAGAGGGCAGAACATGTGACCTTTAAAGCCGTAGAATAATGTAAAGATATCAGAACGATCTCCTTTAATGGACCTCTGATGGTCAGGCTAACGAACAGTAATGCAGATTAGCTCACGATAGATCTTGTTGCAAATGATGCAGCTGCTCTCCAACCCTCGAGCTCAACATGTTATTCTCCTTCAGAAAGCTCCGACAGACAGAAATTAAAGTGGAATGCTGCTCCGTGTACAGTCGCCTTACAAGAAACCATTACCGGCCGGAGAGAAATGCTGACAGTATTTCTTTCCCCTGGAAAAACATCGGTGTAAACTGAGAGAGATGGATGTTTTTGTTTCAAGGGCAGCTTCGGTCCAGACGTAAAAGTTATATTGAAAATAAACGGTGGCTGAAGCTCTCAGGCGGGCTGAGTTTTGCGCTGTGATTTATTGACCGATCCTTAATTGGATTTTTTCCTTTTTTACTCTTTTATGCATTTTTAAAAGTGAAAAGTTGTTCTTTGCTTTTGGGCTTTTTACAGATGCACAGCGAGATGGCACATGCAGCTCGGGATGGACCCCACCCTCTGAGACAGCCCCCCATGGGTCCGCCCCCTCACCCCATGCAGGGAGCGCTACCACCCGCTCCCCACTCCATGCCCCCGTCCCCTTCCAGGATCCCATTTGGCCCACGGCAGGGCCCTTTACCTGGCAACTCCACTATCCCACGGGAGCGGCTGGCTAATGCTAACCCTCCGGCTCGCTCCATCTCGCCATGTCCCAGCGCCATCCTGGAGAGGCGGGACGTCAAGCCGGATGAGGACATGGGGGGTAAAAGCCACAGTCTCTCCAGAGGAAACGAGGGCTTGTATGCAGACCCGTACTTGCTCCAAGAGGGGAGAATGAACATGGCGTCTGCCCACGGACCGCACCCCAACGCTGGGCTAGATGGTCCAGAACTAATGGGGGGATTTCACCGTGCCTCCATTCGCTCCACAAGCAGCTACGGTGGTCCGAGTCCCACAGACACCATGGATCATCCCTCTCTGTACAGGCAGAAATCCCGAAACAGCCAGCTGCCTACTTTGGGCTCCAAGACTCCTCCCCCTTCCCCTCACAGGATGGCGGAAGTACGCATGATTGACATCCATGGCGGGCCTCCTCATGGCGTTCCACCTCACGGCGTTCCCATGGAGAGAAACTCACCTGTGCGCCAGTCCTACAGGAAGGAGGAGGTGACGGGGACCAAGCCTCGGAGCAACATGGGATCACCTGTAGTTGCAGATCTTCAGGGTCATCTTCAGGGTCCAATCCCACCTGCGGTTGACCCTCAGACACGGTAAGATAAGCACCGGGGGGGTCGGAGGTCACGCGTGAGAAGGGCTGGTTGGGAGAGTTCAGATTAGAAGAGGAGGTTTTGCATGGGAGCATGGACTAACTCTGCATCCCAGTTTCACCCTAACCATGAGCTGCCGGTTCTGACTCTGTTTCATCACGACGACACAATAATAATCCCCCCCCCCCCCCCCCCCCCCCCCCCCCCACACACCTTTATTTTCACAGTCCTGATCCAAACCTCGGAGCCTGCAGTCTTATCCAAACCACCAACAAAACACGCTGAGACCTTTTAACCCACTCTTTGTTCTTCCATGAGTCTGCAACAGTCGCTAGGAAAACACTCCCCACGTAGCGTCTGTTGAGTTTGGCTAATCCATCAGACATTTGGGGTCTTGGTTTGAGTTCACCCACTCTGACCGAGAGAACACAAACACTGACTCCAGGGCGGGGGGGGGGGGATTCTTGACACTTAGCAGGGCCAACATGCTTTCATTAAAGACGAGGTCAAAGGGACGACAGGAACCTGAGAGAACCAAAGACAATATTGACCGTGCTGTAGGAGAATTTAAAACGCTCCAATAAGTCAAAAAAGATCGGGTCGGACCACCTGGGCAGCCTGGAGACCCCCATGAGAAACTCAAAGGGGGAAGTACTGTATGTACCTTTCAAAATAAACTCGGCCCCGTCACTCAGCGCTCTACATTTGAAATATACTGATCCACCGAGGTAAGGCTTTGTCCTCAGCCGGCCGCACGTCTGACCTCGAGATAAATCACCTCATCTGAGAACAAAAGTTTTTCTTTTCCAACCTCGAGGCCGGCGTTAATGTCCACTGTTCAGCCGGCGCCCGGTGTTTGGCCGTCTTCACGAGGTGTCATTTTAAGAATGATCGTCTCATTCTGGTCTGAGAGGAGACGCACCTTAGACTTATTCTAACAAAAGGGTTAGAAAAAAAGAACAATAGAGTTGAAAACCTCAGGGTTCGAGTCGCCCGTCTCGCTCAAAGATTTTCCTGAGACTGAGTCAACAGCGTTGTAGTGAACCGATTGATTCAGTCAATATTTCCTCATTGCAAATCAATAGCAAAAAGAAGTCGCTCTGTGTAAGCCCATAAAGCCTCCGTCGATTCATGGTCAGGTGATTAAAGACGATTGATTATCCTGTTCCAGCCCTCCACTCTTCATTCTGAGCTCATGTTGCTCTCGTGGCAGCTGTAATCATCCACTCGGCCTCAGTGTTGAAAGTAGAATTTTCTGATGTTTCTACAGAGAGCGAATGAAGGCTATGGAGCAACAGATTGCCAGCTTGACTGGTCTTGTTCAGCATGCACTTTTAAAGGGGCCAAACACTAGTGGCAGCAAGGAGCCTCCAAGGTAAGCAACCACAGAAGAGGGCAGAGTGAGGCATCAGGGGAAATAGAGTTTTCAAATGAGAAGCTTTGGCCAGAGTGAGAAAAGATCAACCAGGTCTGACTGTGAATCTGATATTCAGTAAAATGCTTTTTGGATAAATGGCCACTGAGTGGTTTTTTTCTGCACCTCGGTCTGCTCTGTTACGACCTGTGCGTTAATGTTTGCTAATCAAAGGTCTGTTTCTGCAGCCTGTTTGTTTGCTGCCGTGCTATAAAACTTTTTTTTTTTTTAACTCCCATTAACATCATCTTAACCTCTCTGGTTTTTTCAGTCTTTCCCCATCATACTGTGTCGTAACGTGTGTGTTGATACTAATACTAACCATTAAAAACAAAACCCTGTTTCGCCTGTCCAAACCGTCCGCTTAACTTCTCTCTTCTCTGGCTGCAGCGAGAGACCAGCCAAGACGTCATCTCCGGCACACAGCGCTCACAGCAGCGCTCACAGCTCAGGTTTGTTTCACTCTGATCCTCCTCCATGTCATTACTTCTTCTGGGTTTTTTTTTTTTTTTTCACGACAGGAGTTTTAGCGCCATTATGTCTTGTGCAGACAAGCCCACACATCAGCGTCAGTCAACAGTGTGCAATGAGCAGAGCTGGAGAGGAAACAAAGCCAGGCTTCTTTGCTTGTCATCGGTTCATATCCCCCCCCCCCAGCAGCAGGGCTAACACAAGCAGCACTTCTTATATCAAGATGCGTTCGTGTTATTCAGTGATTCAATCTCAGCTTAGTGGACAGATGACGTGATATAAAGATCTGCCACCTCGCCAGCGGCAGCAAAAGAAAAAAAAACACACAACACAGTTCATCTGTTTTGAGAGCTAATCTCACGTCGAGCTCGTGTAGCTTTCCGAGGGATTTACTTGTCATGTTATGCTTCAGTTAATCTACAAAACATCAGAAATGTTGCAGCCACATCAAACATGAGAGTTTCTCCCACCGTCCCTGACAGTGCGTCTTCGCTGTCAGCACGCAGCAGGCGCTTCTTTTTGATGGACGGCGAGTCCCCGAGGCCTGAAACACGAGCAGCACTGTAACCTGTAGTTCAGGTCCAGGCAGCTGTCAGGCCGGGAGTGAGGGACGAGAGGTGTTTGGATTAGAAAGACAAACGTTTGACCTTTTACTGCCTCGACTCAAGGTGAGTCTCTGCAGAGAGAGAGGGAGCTTCCCTGAGCTTTTGTGTCGCGCACAAGCAGCGCCACGTATCTGAGGTCACCAGAGGTCAAAGCAAACGTGTTATCTAGCACTAATGTGACGAATCAAAACACGTACAGTACCTCAGGCGTGTGTCGGAGTCGAGAAAGACCACGATGACAGAGACCTGCGTGCTCCCAGAACGAGACGAGACCTTAAATATCATGGAATTTTTTTATTTTTTTTTTATAAAAAAAAGAAGATTTAAATGGAATTTTTCCCCAGTAAAAAAAAATAATAATAAAAAAAAATCTTCATCCTGTGTGCAGGAAAGGCTGCAACATCGAGAAGCTTTCGTCCGATTATAAAAAAAATGGCTTGAAGTGGCATTTTTCCTTCTAATCACGGTGATGACGTGGAGAATTGATTTAAAGTCTGATTTTGAGTCCGCCCAGTCTGAGGCCGAGGACAAAATGCTTTTGACTGTAACAGGAGACGCAGTCCTTTAAAAGGTGGTCTGAAGACCGGTTTGGAGTACTGCTACCCTGCCTCAGTCTCGCCTCGCTGTGAGGAACCAAAGACTGGATCGCTTTGTTAGATAAAGTGAAGCGATCTCCGGGCTCCCTCCGGTCAGCCTCCTCCGTACTCCGCTGTCTTAAGTTTAAAAAAAAAAACTCAGGCTGTGCTTTTGAAGGTGATTGAATTAAATTACGTGTGTAGGTACTCTCACCCAGACAACAAATAAAAAGCTCCTTTGGTTTCCATGGTTACCACCTCTTCCCCGTCTCCAGCGCCGGTGACTCAAATGCCAAAACCACTTGACGGGCGTGTCGGAGGGGCAGCGGCTAAAATTAGCGGCGTTATATGAATGTTCATTTTGTGCAGGTGAAAAGGACAGCCACGGAGAGTTCAAGGCGATCACGGCTAGACATCAGGACTGTCCAATCAGAGCAGAGCAGGGTGACGGTGCAGTGTGCAGTGATCTCATACTTCAGACGTCTTTGCAGCAGGAGCGTTTTTTTTTTCCACCTGTGCTCGATCATTCAAACTTCACTCATGCATCATGTAGGTTAAGCTTTTTCAAATCAATGCTGTAATAAGACTCCGCCCCCTCCGTCCCCCTCCCTCTCCTCGACCGTATTCAGGTGGTTCCCCTGTCATGGCTCCTAAGAGAAGTGCAGCCCCTCCAGACAAGACCTCGCCTCCTTTAAAAGTCAACCTGCTGCAGTTCAGGAAGAACGTCTCCGACCTCAGGATGCAGCTTCATCAGATGAGACAGCAGCAGGCAAGGCCGCCTTCCTCCTTTTCAGTGTGTGTGTGTTCGTCTCCTAAAGCTGTTCAACTTCTCTTACACCCGTTTCCTTCCCGTGTTGCAGCTCCAGAACCAGGAGGCGCTGCGGGTCCAGCTGAAGCGGGCCGAGCAGGAAATCAGTGTTAAACTTGCAGAGGCCATGCGAGGTCTGGAGGACCCGGTGCAGAGGCAGAGAGCTTTGGTGGAAGAGGACAGGCACAAGTACTTGGGCCTGGAGGAGCGTGTCCTCACACAGCTCGGGTGAGACGCACACACACACACACACACACACACACATCCTCTCACACCTTCATAACAGTGTTAAAGAAATTTGGTTGTTTGCAGTTATCACTAAAAGTTACCACGATGGATGTTGACTCCTTGCACGAGAGTTTTGCACGCACCCGTGCAGCTCCACTTCCGTGAACACAAAGTCCCTGAAAGGCTTCATTTTCACCAGCTCACCTGTGCTATTCACTTACAAGCCAACGCCCTTCAAATTACAGCTGGCAGGTTCACACAGGCAAGCCGTGCCTGCCTCCTCAGAGACAGCAGAGACAATGGACACGACTGTGCTGCTCAGCTCCTCACTACCCTGCTCTTATTTTAATGCCCCTGCGTCTCCTTCCAACAGGGAGCCGTAATTGAATCCTTTTATTTGGATGTTAACAGGCGAGGTCAAACAGCGTCGTGTTAATAAACACGAGCATAGCGACTCCTGCAGACGGGGTAATGAACAGGCCCAGAGTCAGTGGATTTAGCTCCCTGTTAGCTTTGGTTTCCAGCCAACTGTGAGTCAGCAAAGCACGGCTGCCCACACTTTAAATAAAGCTTTGTAATTAGGGCAGCTTGGCTTTAAGACCAGTGGGGGAACGAGGTGTGAAAACCGTCCGTATCTCGGGGGGAGAAGTGAATCTATCACGGCCTGTTAGAGCAGATGTTGGAGGATTGAATAACGCTGCTGCAAAAACAAAGAGTCCCTAAGTTTAAATGTGGGACTCTGTTTGTAATCCAGACCAGCAGGGCCATAAAAACCTTCAGGGAGTCCTGATGATGGCGTCCACAGAGACCGAGGCTTTACAAGAAGTTACTATGAAATAAATAAAGACAATAAACATGACATACAGATCTCTCTCTCTCTCTCTCTCTCTCTCTCTCTCTCTCTCTCTCTCTCTCTCTCTCTGTCTCTCTCTCTCTCTCCCTCTCTCTCTGTCTGTCTGTCTGTCTCTCTCTCTCTCTCTCTCTCTCTCTCTCTCTCTCTGTCTGTCTGTCTCTCTCTCTCTCTCTCTCTCTCTCTCTCTCTCTCTCTCTCTCTCTCTGTCTCTGAGCACAAAAAGCCTCAAAGTAAACCTTTTAAAAAAACACAGGCTTCACATGCGGCTGTGGCTCAGTGGGTCGTCTCTCAAACAGAAGGTTGAGGGTTCGATCCCCGGCTCCTGCAGCAACATGTACGATTATCATTCAGATCCAGCAGAGTTTAAATTACTTCATCATGACGTCTCAGAGGAAACGCTGCCTTGCTTCATCAGGGCAGGCTGCATCTTTTTACACCCCTCAGCTGGACTGACCCTTTTAACACCTGATTGCCTCCTCTTCACTTCTCCAGATGAGTGTTTCTCAAGGGGACCCGGGACCATTTTAGTCCCTCTCATGCAGTCCAACACTGCACACGATGTTATCATTCAGCACATTTCCCTGCAGAGCTGCCATGTTTTTTGTTTCTGGAGCGAGGAAGTGTTTAGATCTGCAGCCGGTGTGTGAACTCGTCAGACCGTGCACGCCGTGCTAATCCTCCTTTAAATGGGATCTTATTGTTCTGTGTGTTCTGACCTGAAGTCCAACATCAAATCACCGTGTGGTCTTTAAGATAGACGACTGAGTTCTGCCCCCTGGTGTTCATAAGCAGTAACTACACATCTCCCTGTATTTAAACATTTAATAGGGAAAATATTGAATGATCTTGAAGCGTTTGTTGCTTAAATAGCGTGTGTGTACGTGTGTGTGTGTGTGTGTGTGTGTGTGTGTGTGTGTTGGTCCGTGCAGGGATCTGGAGCAGTATGTGGGCTCTCTGCAGAAAGAGACGACGGTGACGCACAGAGTGGTGACCCTGAAGGATGTGGAGGAGGGAGCAATGACTCTGAGGAAGGTTGGAGAGTCTCTGGCAGGGCTCAAAGGTGAGCAAACGTCTCAACACTAGAGACACTACACTGAACACTGACGTAGTTAAAATGGCGTCCAAAACAGCCGCATGGGGGGGCGCCTTAAAACCGTCTACCTTCTCTGGTCCAGACAAATCCAGAGCATTCAGGAATCACAGCTTGTGTTTGTGTGTTGTCAGGAGAGTTCCCAGCCCTCCAAACCAGGATGCGGTCGGTGCTCAGGGTGGAAGTGGAAGCGGTGAAGTTTTTGAAGGAGGAGCCTCACAAACTGGACAGCATGCTGAAGAGGGTGAAGAGCCTGACGGACACGCTCAGCGGCCTCAGAAGGTACGGGGAGATTAAAGCAGGAGTCTGGGGGTGTGAGGGGCTGAAGATGAAAAACAAAAAGTGGTCTGCGGAGCTCATCACACGGGGCTGTGATGTGGGAGATTGTTTGATTATCCCGGCTGGCTGGCCTTCTTCCCATCCCAGAGAGGTCACTCTGTGTGGACCGAGAGGTGTGTTGATGTACTGCCATCGACTTCACTGAACCGAATAAGTGAATTAATTCAGTCAGTGCAGCGCCTCATTTCCATTTTAATATGTCACAGATACCAAACTCCTGCTCCAGTTCTTCACCCTCGACAACGAGCAGTCAGTCAGCGAGAGAACCTGCTGAACCCTCCCAGGAGGAATGATCCTGTTACAGTCTTTTAAATGTTATCTAACATGCGCTGATCATGATTGGTTGACTCAGCCGTCAGCTGCTCGGGGACGACAGATGACAATAAACTCGTTAGCTTGATCTTGTTGCTTTTTGTGCACGCTGTTCCCGACTTTTAAATAAACTCGGCTAAATGGTAAACATTTAACACCCGATCATCCTTCCTTGAAAATGGCCGCTGGTCCGAGTCTGGTTTAGACATGCTGGATAGATCCAGATCCAGATCCAGATCCAGATCCAGACGGTTCCATTATTCCCAGGAGGGAAATTCAGTTTGTTCAAAAGAAAGCCGAGACGATAATCAGGGAACAAACGTTCAGACGTGACAGTAACAACGATTCAACAGACGAGCAGGTCGTCCAATGAGAAGCCAGAGCTTTCACACTTTAAATCAAACAGTTATTATACTGTACTCTTTGAGACTGAAGGACAGACATGGACATCTTTTCTGTTTTTCGACTGTCATTACATCTAAAGGTGTTTCGTCTTCCTTCCTCTCCACAGATGTGTTTCTGAGAACGCTCAGAAGGGACCTGACCCCTCCGCTAATGTCTCGGTGGAAAGCTGCCCCCCAGCAGCTGCCCCAGCGTCTGTGCCGCCTGGCTCCACATCAGCCCCGCTGGAGCCCCAGACCTCCACCATCAGATCGGAGGTGATGCCTTCCTCTCCCATGGTCATTCATCACGTGCAGAGCTCGCCGGTCCACATGCAGCAGTCCCAGCAGTCTGCAGCCTTGGCAGCCCAGCCCAGCCCCCCGCTCACCCCGAGTCCCAAACCTGGAAACACTCAAGGCCGGGATTCTCCCAAGGGGGCCGCCTCGGATCCACCAAGTCCCGCACATCTTAAGAAGACACACGGGAACCCGGGGAATAATGGAAACCTTATCATCGAGGAGCTCCAGAACAACCAGGATAAGAGCAAAAACAGAGCCATGTCCATCGAGGTCAGTTTAGGGCGCCGTGTTTAAGCATGCTTCACCTCTAAAGGTTCGTTTGAACAGTGTGACCGCTCGGTACTCTTAGGCCTGGCACGCTTCAGAACGGCACAGTTCATGCACGAGCACGACCAAAGCAGCTGTCGTGTTCCCAGATGTGCAGACGCAGACTCGACTGTGCATCCCTTTTTCTTTCTCTTCATTTTTCGAGTCCGTCCGGGGGAGGGGGGGGATGATGCTTTAGCACGGGACGGGACGACTTTGCCAGTGTGATCGCGCCCTTAGTCAGCGTTTGGTTTTTGATTGTGCCGGATTTAGTTCAGCATGTGTGAGTCTCAGTCTCCTCCGAATCAGAGAACATGTTAAAACTCTCTCTCTCTCTCTCGCTCTCTCTCTCGCTCTCGCTCTCTCTCTCTCTCTCTCTCTCTCTCTCTCTCTCTCTCGCTCTCGCTCTCGCTCTCTCTCTCTCTCTCTCTCTCTCTCTCTCTCTCTCTCTCTCTCTCGTAACCGTCCTGCAGGCAGCAGAAAAGGAGTGGGAGGAGAGGAGGCAGAACATGGGTCACTATGATGGAAAGGAGTTTGAGAAGATCCTGCAGGAGGCCCAGGCCAACATGATGAAGGGGATCCCCAGTTTAGAGGTGGAAGAAAACCCAGCAGCGCCCCCTGTGGCCACCGAGGAGCAAAGAAACAACCCTGTGGAGACTCCGTCAGGTACGAGTCTGACACAAAACTGGACGTCGAGTTCACTGTGATGTCATATAGCTGAATGTTGTTTCTCTTCTTTGACAGAGGAGTCCCAGTCTGAGCCTCCCCCAGTCAAGAAGGGGCCGGAGAAACTCCCAAAGCCCGTGTTGGAGAAACCGGCCAAACCTGCACTTGAGAGACCCTCCAAGACTGCCATCAAAGCAGCTGATAGTTTGAACAAACAGGGGGGGTCTGAGAAGGCCAGCAAGTCCCCTCCACCCCCCCCTCCAAGGAAGACCTTCAACAGCTCCAGCTCAGGCATGACCACCACTCGCTCTGGGGAGGTGGTCTACACCACCAAGAAGGAGTCCGCCTCGGCCCAGGTTGGTTCTTAATGAACAAGGTTTTGCCGTGTTCGTGTCAGCTTGTCTCCTTTTTGAGACTAAAATCGTTCAATTCAAACAGGACGCCGAAGAGGAAGCGCCGCCGCCGCCTCCCTCTCCCCGAACCAAGCCCGCCAAGGTTCCCCCGGAGACCAAGCCGAAGCCAGCCACCCCGCCACCCGTCAGCGCTTCTGTTTCCACAGAAGAGGAGGATGAAGGGGACAAGATCATGGCGGAGCTTCAGGTTAGATGCACATACACACTGCAGCACTCCAACACGTTCAGCTTCTCCCAAGAGGTCTAACCCCTGCTTGGTGTTTCTGCCGTGGGTGATCTGTAATTCCTTCTGATGGTCGTTGACTTTCCTGATATCTCACTGCGGGCTCAGATTGTGATTATCAATCTAATTTATGTTGGTGGTGGTGGTGGTGGTGGTGGGGGGGGGGGGGGGTGACAGCTGTGGGAAAGGTGAAGACAAATCCTCAAAATCCTTGTCCTCTATTCCCCTTCACCTCTTCCCACTCTTCAGGTTTTCCAGAAGTGCTCAGTTAAGGATGTAGGGGTGAAAAATTTCGTAGAGCCCCCCGCTCGAATTGAACCTCAAATCAGAGAGCTCAGACCGGGGGCCTTAATGCCCCTCAAAGAGAAAAAGGTAAAATATGCACCGCCGTGCAGCTACCCAGCTAACTGCCTGCCTCTGCCAACTGTCTGAACCAATCAATGGCTGCGTTTTAACCCTTCAAACACCTCTGCACCCTCCTTGCTTTGGCTTCGAGAGAAACCTGTAACAGCTGCCTCCAAAAGCCTCCTTTCCTTGCTGCCTCAGTTTCCTTCCCTCTTGTGATTCTGCTGGATATCACAACTTGAGTATTTCAGGATTAAGTCTGCATAAAATGAAGTCTCTGAAAAGATGCTGTCTCCTTTGTGTGTGCGGATCAGACCATGCTGTGTTATGCTTCTGATTTCATATTTTTTCCTTTTTTGTCCTTTATTTTCCTCCAAACCAATAAAGACCTGCGCTCTGTATTCTACAGACAATCCAAATCGTCTTCTGTCTTTCTTCGTTCCCGTCTTCCTGCTGAGTACTTCCTTCACGATTTGAAACGTGAAAAGGAACAACGCAGTTCAGATGATTTCATAGACGCCTGTTTTTGCAGACTTGGTTCACTAGAGGCCGGTCTGGCCACTTTGCATGCCACTCTCCGACTTCAACTTTTCTCAAGAATCACTCCTCTGTTTCCTTTGTCTCTGCACAACTTTACTCCAGTTTGCTTTCCCAGCTTTACACCTATACGTAACCAGCACATCCCTGCAGTTCATTTTCCCTTTAAGCTTATCAGTGCACATGTTTAACATGCCAGTGTGACCAACTGGGTAGGTGTGTTATAATCTGAGTTTCATCTTTGCACATAGGGTGAAAGATTAAAGCCCAAAGTATTTATCTGATTCAAAAGTGTAATGATAAGTTTCTTATTGTCTGCAGGGCATCCTGTGTGAGGCAGATAGGAAACAGGATGTAACACAATGGAAACCACCTTAAAAATAGACCCACAACGGTGCAAAGTGCAAAAAAAAAATTTTTTTTAAAAGGCGTGCAATCAGCCTTCTCTGTTTAGCTGAAGCTGCCTTTAGCTTGTTAGCTTCAGTATGCTAGTTTTCCCGGCATGCGTTTTCTTTCGCAGCTCCTGGAAGAAGCAGGAGTCAGTCTGAGCAGTTCACACTGTATGCAGTGTCGAGACTGTGGATGCTGCTGCTCAAGTGTTTGTGATCAGCTGACACACCAGTCGCACAGTAATATTATCCCCTTAACACGTTGTCCTAGCAGAGCTCAGAGCCCAGTCGTGAGGAGAAAGATCCAGACACGGATGAAAACGGGAACACCACAGTCAGACAGAGCCAGGGGGTAAGTATGGCGTTCACTTCTGAACGCTTGTTTTCATGTACACTTCATGAATGTAGGACGGTTAAGACGGCTTGAGATCAGCGTCTCCTTTGTTTCTCAGGTGATTTATTATGTGACTGGCCAGATCCCCAAAGATCATCCAGCGACGTCGGGAAACGAGGAAACCACTGACCATCGAGAGCCCACACAGCCTACATCACAGGTGTCAAATGTCAATGTTAATGACAATTCTCCAAGCCAGCAGCAGCAGCAGCAGCAACCACCGCCGCCGCTATCTCCGCCGCCCAAATCCCCCGTTACGCCGCCGCCGATTTCACCCAAGCCCGCCGGACTGAAGGGATTCAAACTTCCCAGGAAGCAAGTGAAACGTTCCGAATCCTTGAAGACCAGCGCAGAAATGGAGAAGGGAAAAATGTTGAACAAAATCAACTCTGAGAAGAAGATGAAAGTCGTCGGTCAGCCGGATGTTTCCTCGAGTAAGAACGTGATCGCAGAGCCGGCGGCGGCGGCGGCGGCGACCACAAGAGGCGTTAAAGAGGTTTCTAAGAGTGCTGCTCTAACGGAGGACAGGGGTCCAGTCAAAACTCACTGTGAGGAGGATAATGAAGAGGCTTACCTTAGTCCGGACTTACCTGGAGAAGAGGCTCCTCCCCCCCCTGACAACATAGCGTTCATGATCACAAACACCAAAGTTCAGGCCTTGTCTTGTGGCGAGTACCAGGAGTTGGTGAACGCCAAGAAGGGAAGCGTCCAAACCGTTACCGTGGGAAACTCTGCGAATCGTCTCAACGCCTCGGAGGATCCATCTGAGCCGCAGGATTACGGCTTCAACAAAAAGCCCGTCATTATCATTTTCGACGAGCCCATGGACATCCGCTCCGCCTACAAGCGCCTGTCCACCATCTTTGAGAACGAGGAGGAAATGGACAGGATGCTCGCAGCGGAGTGCATCGAGGAAGAAAGCGAAGAGTCGGACACAGCGGTCGGGAGCGAGGGGGTTGACGGTAAAAAGGTCGGCTCCTCGCACGTCAACGCGGACCATGCTAGCTTGTCGTCCTCGTCGTCGTCCTCAATGTCCGAGCTGACGGACGGCGGCGCCCTGGAGACGAGTGGCGACACCAAGCAGGACGGTAAGAAGAAGTTCAAGTTTAAGTTTCCGAAGAAACAGCTGGCAGCGCTGACCCAAGCCATCCGCACCGGCACCAAGTCAGGCAAGAAAACCCTGCAGGTGGTCGTGTACGAGGACGAGGAGGAGAGCGACGGTACCGTCAAGCAGCACAAAGAGGCCAAGAGGTTTGAGATAGTCCGATCCAAATCCTCCGCAGAGCCCAGCAAGGACAAACGCTCAACCACGGCGAAGAAGCAGAACTCGGACTCCAGCGGCAGGACCAACGAGATCAGGAAGAACACCTATAAGACACTGGACAGCCTGGAGCAGACCATCAAGCAGCTGGAGACCACCATCAGCGAGATGGGACCCTCCCCCCCCGGGGAGCCGGCCTTCACGGAGGAGCCCAGAACAGGCAACGGGAAAAGTTCCGACGGAGCGGGGCTGAAGAGGTCGTCCTCTCTGCCTACATCCCGAGGCTCAGGCCCGAAGGTACCGAGCAAAAACTCCTCGCTGAAGAAGACTAAACCTCAGCTCCTCCCTCGCCCTGTAGTCGTCCCTACTACCACCACCACCACCACTGCCCCCAGCTCCCCCAGCACCGTACAACAGGTCTCTCTTTAGCTCTTGTTGCTCCGGGAGGCTTTTGGGTCCTTTGGTTTTTTTTTTCAGTTCCTTCACTCCAACTCTAACCACTGAAATTACACGAATCATTAATCCACTCCACAGAGGCGGGGAAATGTCTGACGTGTCCCTCATGGCTTTCTCCCTCTGTCATATCATGGTGACATGATTGTTGGGGGGGGGGGGGGGGGGGGGCGTTTTGATTGGTTCCTTATTTCTTCTTCAGTTCATTGCTAAAACTGATGTTTTCAGCAAGTGGTCAAAGACCCCCTCCTGATGTCTAAACTCTGATACCTGCCTCACTCTTGAATGCATGTCTTACTGTGTATTGACTTGAAAGGTTGATGGTGTCACTGGGTGCATGCTCTTCTCACTGGTGTTGACGTTGAGGTGTTTGTTAAGTGCCTTGATTTTCATACTTCCTATGTGGTGTGTCTTTTTTTTTTTTTTTTTTTCTCCTTTCTTTTGTTTTATTTCTTGTTTTTGTTTTTCGTTTGGATCCCCTTGCAGAACGCCAGTGTCGCTTCTCCTACTAGTCGGATGCCCGTCCCTTTGTCTACGAAGTCCAGGCAGGCGCCGGGTACTACAGACAAAGCAGGAAAACAGCAAAAACTGCAGGACGCTCAGAGGCAGTTCCGACAGGTAGTTTTACTGTAGGGCCTTACCAGAGACTAGAGGAAACAAACGTATAGGGATGGAAAACATGAGGCATGTTATATGGGGAGGGGGTGGGGGAGCTACCAAAGCTGTGAAATGTCAGTGTTTGAAAAAATCAAGTCACCACAGTGGCGACTAAGGATCTGTTAGTTTCTCTCGAGTCTGCTCTGACGAGAAGGCATGCTTGACTCTTGACTGTTACCCCATAACATCACTGTACTGTATGCTTCTGCATGTCCACACTGCTCATGGTTTCACTGTGTTGGTGACTAAAACAAAACAAAAAAAACAAAAAAAAAGAAAGAATGGACAAAAATGGCTGAGAAAAGTGGAATCCTATCCTGTCCTCCATTTGAGTTGTCATCACATCTCCCGATCCCATCACAGCTGAGCTACCTAAACAGTGTGGTCAAATCCACAGGACGCTGTTCACACACACACACACACACACACACACACACCTAACGGACATGTGGGCTTGGCTCTTCCTTTCCTTACAATGCACGTCTGCTCACAAACCCAACATTACTGCACAGCTTCTTAACCTCACGGTGACACATTTCCCTTCGACCCTGAAGACCTCGCAGTGACTCAGCATCCTGCACCGCCGGCTTCAGTGGAGCACTGGCCAACGTTTCCCCCTCTCTGCTCTCACTCTTCACACTCACATGCATCTCTTCCGAATGGATCCACCCACCCCCCACCCCCCCTTCTGCCCCATTCAGAGGCCTAACACCCCCCCCACCCCCCCTCCTCCAAAGTCCAGGTGCCCCTCCTGCCTGCTCTCGCCCTGTCTAACCTATGCAGCGTTCTGTCTCTTGGTCTCATTCGACTCACCTTTCAACATAACCAAGTAAAAACAGAGCTTCTGAATATGTCGTGTTTAGTGTCTTTTAGTTGTGTCTTAGTGATATTCATGTTTGTGTAGTCATAGTGTGCTTCTGTGTGTGTTGTTTTTCTTTTTTTATATAACATCGTCTTACCTTTCATATGTTTTATTTGACCAGATTTCTTTTTGACAACCAGTTTCTGTTTTGGCATCTCTGTTTGCAGGCTAACGGAAGTGCTAAAAGAGTGGGAGGGGATCATAAAACTACTTCCCCTACTGTACCCATCTCTAAAATCCCTGCTTTTTATCCTAGCTCTACTAAAGGCAGCTCCCAGTGTGCACCAAACTCAGATGCTACTAATCCCATTAACCCTTCCTCCTCCTCCTCCTCCTCCTCCTTCTCTGTGACAAAGTCCTCCACCCTGTCCTCTCACAGTCCTCGTTCCGGTCCCCTTCCCTCCTCCCACATCCCCTCCCTTTCTAACGGATCCCTCAAACTCCCCGCGCCCTCACAGCACACAGGTAAAGCTCTCTCGTTCTCCTCGCAGACTCAGAATGGTCGAGTGCACTCCTCCTCCACCTCTTCATTCTCCTCCTCCTCTTCCTCCTCCTCCTCCTCCCCCTCCCCTCTGTCGCCCACACCTTTGGGCCCGGGCGGAAAGAGCATCCGCACCATACACACCCCCAGCTTCACCAGCTACAGGTCCCACAACGGCAGCAGCGGCAAATCCTGCATCCCAACAGCCACAGCAGCTAAGGACGCTGCCTAGCTCCAAAATGTCTGACTTTACCGCACACAGCAGGTAGATCAGGTCACGTTTCCTATTACCACCTTTTGTTTTGTTGTTGTTGTTTTTGTAAGTATTAAGTGATGCACTCCTCCGATTCATGTTTTATTCGACATTGGCTTCGATCTCCTTTTTAAGTTGCATTTCTCTCATTTTGAAAAACTTGGATTCTGCTTCTTTCTTGAAGGTGTGCCTGATGATCCTGACAACATATTTTACAACCGAACTCAAAAAAAAAAAAAAAAAAAAGAATAAGTTTAGTTTGATCACTTTGTAGTGAAAATGCTCTCATGGTGTTGAAAATCTATTTTTCTTGCTGTAACTATAAATAGAGAATATAGACTTGATGTACAATCCTTACCTTGTAAAAAGTTGGTTTTATTTTTGGAAGCAGAGATTGAATTACCATAGTATATTTAATCTTCTATATTTCTTATGTTGCCAGACATTCAACACATCCCTTGGTAATGCCTTTTTATGAATGTATACACAAAGTATACAGATGTTTTAAAGTTTAACTCATTGTTAACTTCTTTTCTAAGAGTATTTTCTCATGTTTTTTCCACCATATGAACTGCCAATTTCTTTTACAGATGTGTAAAAACTGGTATCATGAGTAATATACAATTCAGTTCTTTTTTTGTAGCGTGCCTATTTGCCAAAGTTGTTGTTCAATGAGTCACTTCAGGCCGAGCTCAGTCACGAGACGCTCTGTGTGTGTGTCTGTGTGTGTGTGTCATGGCTGAAGTGTGGACCGCAGTGTGATGGTGCTGCTGGTCTTCATTCGTTAACTTAACATGTGTGGTTGTCTAAACGTAAAAGTGATGAATCCGTTCTACCACGTGTACATAGAAGCTTCTACTAAGAGAATAAGTAGGTTTTTTTTAACATACCAAAGTTTATTTGTATGCATGCCTTTCGGATACTTTAGGAGAGTGTTGTAAAAGAAGAATTATGTTTGCACAGATAGATTTTGTAAATATCTGTTTTGTTTCTCTCTCTCTTTCTTTCTCTTTCATTTTTGTAAAGCTTTAAATCATCCTATAAAGGAGCAGTGTGGTAAAGACAAACTGTGTTGGAGTAGCACAAATAAAGACTTGCATGCTGTAATGCATCAACGTTCAATGTTTTTATTTGTTGCTCCTCTGGCTTCCTGCGTGAGGTGGGTGCGCGCGCGTGTGTGTATGTGTGCGCGCGCGTGAGTGTGACTACACGAACATAGAGAAGCACAACGGAGCAGTTCTCAATTTCACTTCACCTGTCTGCTCTCGACTGCTGGGCTGGCACGTAAACAGCAGGATCTTCATCTCCACAAATTGCAGGTAAGAATAAATGCAAATAAATATTGACGAATCGACGTGAGGGATGACGTCATTACGCGTTACAGCGCAAAGATTCAATTCAAACAGTTAAGCATTAAACTGGCTGTAAAAAAAAAAGTGAATCTGAATAAATCTTTTTTTATTGAGTTTCAAAGCTTTTACCGGAGAAGTAAAGAAAGTGTGGACGTCCTCAGTTCAATGATTCTTTTAATGAATACATATAGTGGTGCAGATCTTTATTTAGGTAAGCTCAGGAGAGCAAACACTTTGCATTATAATAACACTCTCCCATTATCAATAAAGGCCAAAAATAAATCTTTAAAAAAAAAAAAAAATAGCTTTGACGATTCATATGCACATGTACAAGTTTGTAAAGGGACCACAGCCGCTTCATTTTGAACCAGGAAAAACCTGGAAATCAAAGGTTAATAGTAACAGGTATGTGCAATATATTATAATGCAAAGTGTAATGCAATATCTTTATTTATATAGCACCTTTAAAAACAACTTATGTTAGTGTTGTCAGAGTAAAAATGTGTGATTCTTCATCTGGAAACCACATCTTACTTTTTTTTATCTCTTCAAGGGGTTGTGTGAGGTTTTGGTACAGAGATGAGAAAGTTGGAGAAATAAACAGATTCTGTGATAAATGTTCATAACTCTGAACAATAATACTAAAGTTTGGTGCCTGGAACAGTTTGAAGATAAAATGTGACGTCAGAGGTTGTCAATAGGAACAAATCAAATGCTCCTTTATTTATATGAAGAATGGTTGAAGCTGTCTCACTCCATACTCAGATTTATAACAGGAGATCGACTCCGCTCTCATCATCTTCCTTGCAGACATCAGGAAGAGCTGTTGAAATGAACATTACACATTAAGTCATTACAAGAAGTCCATCACACGGTGCATCTTTAAATAAAGTTTGAGCTGATCACCTTGGTGCTTTGAGCTCTTCCTCTTTCTAATAAACCTCATGTCCACATGGTGTTGCATGTGATCTGAATATATTTTAGCATCACACACGTCATCTGCTTGATGTTCTCAGTTTCAGTATGATTAAAGAGTTTGATTTAAAGTAAATCACTGAGCTGTCCCCGGTGTTTTCTGTGTCGATGCTGCAGCAGGCCGATCCTCTCTCCGCGACAGCGATGAACATCTCCGCTGAGACGGACGGCTTCTTCAGGAGTCAGTCCCACCAGGAGAACATTATATTTTCTACATTTTACATTCTGATTTTCATCATCGCCGTGCCTGGGAACGCTCTGGCGCTGTGGGCCTTCTTCCACCAGGGCAGCACGTCTCCATCCAAGGTCTTCCTCAGGCACCTGGCTGTAGCAGACATCTCCTACGTCCTCATCTTACCCATGCGTATAGTTTACCATCTCTCTGACAGCCACTGGCCTTTTGGACATGTGGTCTGTCAACTAGCAGGCTTCCTCTTTTACCTAAACCTGTACTGTAGCATGTACTTGATGAGTTTCATCAGCCTGGACAGATTTCTCGCTGTGGTTCTACCATTAAAATCACAGTCAGTTAGGAGAGCTTCCTACGCAAAGGTAGTCGTCGGCGTACTTTGGGTGACAATCATTGTGTCTATGAGTCCTTTACTGTTCTCTAAAAAGAATCAATCCAATAACTCAACTGGCATGTGCAACCAACTGTACTTAGAAAGGACGTCACACACTGCTTTAGCCTCTACAGTTGTGGCGTTTGTTCTTCCCCTCGCCACCATCGTGGTCTCTTACTTCCTGATTCTGCTGAAATTGAGGAAAGTCAGGCAGCAGGAAGAACGGCCGGTGAAAGACAAAGTGGTGAAAATGATCATCCTCATCCTGGTAAACTTCATGTTGGCCTTTGTGCCCTACCACGTGAGCAGGGTCATCTACATCGAAAACCAATTTCTAGGCCGTGTGACTGAGGCTCTCGGGAGAACCAATCGGATCACATCGGCGCTGACCTGCGTTAGTGGCGTTCTGGATCCTGTGTTGTATTTCTTTCTGAACCGTGGGTACAGGGACAAACTGCTTCAGCTGTTCTGCAAGGAAAATAAGAGACGTCTGTGAACAATAAATTATTTTTTAAACGAATGCCTTGTTATTTCTTTTGATTCGACTCAGCTGACTTTTTTTACAGAGAGATGGGAGGTGGAAATTTTGTGAGAGCGGAAGGAGACGTGTAGCACAAAGGGTCGAGGCCATTTCCACGGTTGCTGTGGCTAACCGATGACCATGACCCGACCTTTTAATGCTATGTACTGACTTTGTGATATGAGAGCAATGCACTAGTGTACTCAGTGTACTCATTACTTTTTTGTCTAAAAAGTTCTTCTAAAAAAATGTCAAAGTTTTTTTCAAATTGAGCATTTAGTTATTATTTAGAAATCCAAAAAAGCCTTAAAACAAAGAGCCACAAGGAAGCCTGGCAATGAGAACTACAAAATAAAACAGGAAACAATAAGACATACAGAGAGAAATTAAGGACGTAACACTAACAATACAAACAGGATACAGAGAAACACGAGGACACGAAATAACAAAATAAAACAGGAAACACTGAAGACTAAAACCAGGGAAAGGCACACTAAGGGAAAAGAGAAGCAGGTAGACTTCATGAGAAAATAAAAGAGGAAGCATTAGAAACTTCACACATGAATAAAAAGCAACTAAATATAAAAAAAAAACAGGAAGTGAATACTAAACACTGTTACTAAATTTAATAAAAAGAAATCCTAACTTTAACTTTATTTGTAAAGGGACCTTGTACAATATTAAACATAAATGTTGCCATTTGATGTATTGCACCAGAGTTTACATTTCCAGTCCCTCAGTTACAATTAATACATCACATAGTAATACAAAATATAAAGTATGTCTGCAACAAACATAGCAGATTATCTACACACTCACTGAGCACACACACACACACACACAGAGAGACAGAAACCCGAACAAAAAAAATAAAAAAGTAACTCATGCAGTCACTTTAATATTTTACACAATTAGTCCTCTTGTCCATGATGTTATTTTACTCTTCTATTTATACAGATATTTTATATGTGAATTATTTCGTTATTATTGCTATTGTATGTTTAACAAACGCATAGATTTGTATTATCTATTTTAATCTTCTGTTTGTATCATAAATGTGATGAAAAAATCAAGTCTATAGTTTCAAACAGAAGAAGAAAATAAAAGGACTTTGACTTATTTTGACCTGTGCGGGCACCCGTACCCCGTCAACTTGTTGCCACGGCAGCCAGGAAGAAGCTGCGAAGGGAGCGGGCGGTGAGTGTTTTCTTGTTTTGTTTGGCCCCGTTTCTTTTGTTTTCGTGAAGAAATGTCGCTTTAGACAGTATTTATAGAAGCTAAGTGATGTCCGGAGGTTTCTGTCAGCCATGTTGTCTTCACATTTAACGACGAGTGTGTCGAATAGCTATTTCTACACTGTTACGTTACCAAGCCTGTCTGTACCGTTATTTATTATTATTCCCTGTTGTTCCCAAACTTTTCAGCTTGTGTGACCCCCCCCCCCCCCCATAAAAAATAAAAGAAAATACAATAAAAGAAAATAAATAAAGCTGCCAGAAACTGGGGACCCTAACTGTCCCTGGAGGTGGTTGAGGTATTTGATGCATGCGCACTAACAGCAGAACAACGGCCTGGGTGACCACGCCCCTTTTTGGGTGAAAACAAACGTTAGCAGGTTGCTATCATCTTAATTGTTCCCATTGTTGACGCATACTTAAAAAAAATAAAAAAAGACTCTTAGCTATATATTACCTGGAGATTCGATAAGATCATTGTAACGTCGCTGTATGAAACCTCGGGCCACAAGCTCTTTGGTCTTTTATTTTTATTTTTTTATGTAACAATGCAAATTGTCTACTTTCAACCTGAGAATATCATTATTTAGTTTCATCCCTCAAAAACTCTGCAATTTTCCATTTAAGGCCTTTCGTTTAGAAGGAACGTCTTCACCCAAAAAGGGGCGGGGCCTACATCGTTTGGTCAACACTTGAAGAGATTAAAGATACTGCCTTTTGATACCACCTCAATTTTGAATAAAAGCATTCACTAAGGAATAAAGACACGCTTAAACAACACATTTTCTAAAAGTAAGTTTCTTTCTCCATCATAAAGAGCAGCAGAAACCTACGGTGCACATAAAGGGACAAAATAGCATGAGATTATTTGCAATAAAATGCATTTAATTCTTACCATAATTAATCGGGATTAAGTAGTTAATGCAGCCCTAGTTTGATCCACCTTTCTGTCTGTCTAAACATAGGAGAAGCTATGGGCATCCGAAAGGGCTGAGCACACTTTTTCAGCTTGGGCTGTCGCTATGGGCACCGCATCCTCATTGGTCAGCCCAGGAGAGGTGATTGAGGATGGATATGGGGGTGAAGGTGGGGAAGCCTGTGAGATCCCGGTGGAGGTGAAGCCCAAAGCCCGCCTCCTGCGCAGCTCCTTTCGCAGGGCGCCTCGGGTGATCGGGGCCAGTTTCAAATCGACAGGCTCTGTGGATCTCGAGTACGCAGCCGAGTACGAAAGACTCCGTAAAGAGTATGAAATCTTCCGCGTCAGCAAGAATAATGAGATCTCATCGATGCAAAAGAAGGAGGCCAAGCTGGACGAAGAGAACAAGAGGCTTCGAGCGGAGCTGCAGGTACGGATTCAGCTGGAGTTCATCATCTTAGCACAGTCTGTGTTCACAGTTCTCATGATGGTTTTCATCCATAACAGGCTCTGCAAAAGACCTACCAGAAGATCCTTAGAGAGAAAGAGAGTGCCCTCGAGGCAAAGTACCAGGCTATGGAGAGGGCTGCCACTTTTGAACATGACCGGGACAAAGTAAAACGACAGTTTAAGGTAAATCACACAACACGCGTTACTGTGCAGCATTGTTAATTAATCATAAATGCAGTCCTCCTCATCCGGCTAAATATCCACCAGATTTTTCGGGAGACCAAGGAAAAGGAGATCCAAGATCTCCTGCGGGCCAAGAGGGACTTGGAGGCCAAACTGCAGCAGTTGCAGGCTCAGGGTATCCAGGTCTACGACCTCAATGATTCAGACTCGGATGACAACCAAACCACTGTTACTGGTAAGAGACAGATATCTTCCATATGGGATGTTTGATTAATCCACCCATTGTTTACAGAGTCCGTTAAGATCTTTAAAACACACACTCATCTGTTCACTCGATGTCTGTAGCTGCAGGGACACAGTGCGAGTACTGGTCTGGCGGTGTACTGGGAAGTGAGCCCTCTATGGGTAGCATGATGCAGTTGCAGCAGACCTTTCGGGGGCCTGAGTTTGCACACAGTTTGATAGATGTGGAAGGACCCTTTGCAAATGTGAGCAGAGGTAAGTAAACATCAACATCTACTTTAGAAAATGGATCTACAGTATATGCATAGGATTTTATTAATTTTTTTTGCAATTTTTTTTTACTAATCGCTGCGTTTGTGTCAGATGACTGGGATGCTGCAGTGGCCAGTCTGCTCCAGGTCTCCCCTCATGTGCCACAGGCCCTGTGGAGTAACACGGTCCGCTGCTACCTGATCTTTACCCAGGAGACCAAAGCTGAGCTGGATATCTTTACAAAGGTTGGCAGGATGGGCACGATGTGTTTTATGGAGTGATTAACTTTGATACAAAGACCTGGACAGTCGAGACAGTTTCAGAGTTTCTGTCTGCAGAAAATACTGTCGTTAATTTTCTACTTTAGTCTTTAAAAAGGGGAAAATCTGAAACTTCCTGAAATCTTAAATCGATGTCTCTGTTGCAGAAACACTCTCCCTCCTTGCGGAGATTGTGCGAGGGACTCGGTCATTTCTATCTGAACGTGTGCTTCCCCGAGGACAGCGCCGCCTCGTACACTGTGGAGCGCAAGCAGGAGATTGAAAGAAGCTCCGTGTGCGTGCTTCTTCTCAAATCTACTGTCACCAGGTACAGGGGCGTACGGTCATACAGTCCAGACTGTCAATTAAACGTGTAGAATAAATGTCATTCTCTTAATGTTCATGCGTGTGCACAGTTCTGTGGTAGAAGACTGTGAGGAGGCTTTTGTGAAGAATCCAGATGGGCATCCTCTGGTGCTCTACCTCAGGACTGAAGACGGCCATAGTTTGACCGGACCCACCAGGCAACTTCTAGAAAGGGTCAATGCTGCAGACAAGGCGGCTAAAGTCAAGGTGTGCATGTGCCGTCTGTATCCAGTGTTTTCAGATATCGAGGTCCCACATTTCTGTGTGTTTAAAACTCTCCTTTCACCCAGGTGGTGGATCATAGTGGATCTGCAGAGGACGGGGCTGCGCTGATTTATGCTCAGCTGGAAAAAGTCATCAAACAGGTTCAGACCGTCTCTCTGTCACATCATGTTTATTCATCATTCAGAACCTACAGCGTTTAAAGTCCACTTCTGCTGCGGCCACGCAGGAGCTGCTGGGTCTCGAAGGAGCAGACGTCGACTCGAAGGACTCGGGGATAGAAGAAGGACGCGAGGAAGACTCGGGAGACGTGCTGTGGGACCTGCACGACGAGCAGGAACAGATCGAGTCCTACCAGCAGGCGTGCGGCGGCACCACCTCACAGTTAGGCTTCCAGAAGGTAGCGATGACCGTCTCCTTTCTTTACCTTCTCTTCTTACATGTCTTCAATCTCTCCTCAATGTGTGTTCCTCAGTATATAGATCGTCTGAATGACATGATAGCTGCTCCCCCTCCCACCCCCCCTCTGCTGGTCTCTGGTGGTCCAGGCTCAGGAAAGTCTCTCCTGCTCTCTAAATGGTGAGTAAAGCAAAACCATCCTCTGACCAGTGGACTCTGCTTAGCTCAAAGTGTGGGTGCTGAAATGTCTGAATTGCCCCCCCGGGGACAAATAAAGTTTTTTGAATTGAATTGCCAAGTTTCCTCTAATCTTGTTCAGGATCGAGCAGCAGCAGAAGCAGTCCCCCAACACTTTGTTCCTCTATCACTTTGTTGGTCGGCCCCTTTCAACCAGCGCAGAGCCGGTTCTCATCATCAAACGCCTCACAGTCAAAGTAAGCGCTCTCTCTGATTGGCTCTTTCTGATCAGGTGTTCCGCCTGACTCAGTCACTTTTTTCTAAATGTGTTTGTGTTTTTGTTTTCACAGCTGCTGCAGCACTTCTGGTCCATTTCTGGCCTGTCCATGGAGCCCAGTAAGATCCTGGAGGAGTTTCCCCGCTGGCTTGAAAGACTATCAGCACGCCATCAAGGAAACATCATCATCATCATTGACTCTATCGACCAAATACAGGTACATCTCCTCTCTGGTTAAAGCCTGAATCAGATTTAACCTGGCCGTGCGTTGTTTCAGAACTCTGCATGTTTTCTGTTTTTCTTCAGCAAGCAGAAAGACACATGAAGTGGCTGATTGACCCTCTGCCTGTCAACGTCAGAGTGGTGGTGTCTGTCAATGTAGAGACGTGCCCTCAGGCTTGGAGGTGAGAACTCCCTGCTCCACTTATATACCCGAGTCAGACGGCTTTCTTTCCCCCTGAAGCCGTGCACACTTCTATACTTACTTCTTGCATATTGACATTTATAGCGCAGTGTTCATGTTTGTTCAGGTTGTGGCCCACGCTCCACTTAGACCCCCTGAGTCCCAGAGAGGTCAGGAGTGTTGTTAATGCGGAGTGCCAGAGCATGGAGCTGAAGCTAACGAAGGACCAGGTCAGTAAAAATACCTTCTTCCACTTTCGAAAAAAAAAAAAAAAACAACTCCTCCTGAAAGTGGCTGCAGCTTATTTAACGTCGTGTCTTTGTTCCAGGAGAAGAAGCTGGAAAGGCACTGTCGCTCCGCATCGACCTGCAACGCTTTGTACGTCACGCTCCTGGCGAGGATGATCACCAGGTACGCCGCCTTTTGGTTTCAGAAGCCAAAACGAAATATGTGAGACGTCCCACTTAAATGTTCCTGTTCTTCCATCGAGTATGCTCCCACACTAGAAGGGTTGTTAGGTGGTGTTATTATGTCTTTGTCCCACTTCTCTGTTGACATGTTCCAAATACTCCAGTAAAGAAATAAAAGCTCCCTAGTTCAGTTTGTTTGTAAACCGAGCTGCAGCTTTGGGTTCTATGCGCTCTCGTGTCTCCTGCAGCACGTCGTGTTGCTCTCTGGAGAAGAGCCTGGAGCAGTGTCTGCAGTGTCAGGACACGATGTCACTGTACCGCCTGGCACTCAAGATGACGCTGAGCTCGCTGAAGACAGACAGAGAGCGACACATCATGAGAGAGGTGAGCACGCCTGAACGTTATTATTTAAAGACTAAAGATACTTATAGTAAAGTGAAGCTGCTGCATGGTCCCTTCTGGGCCTCCGTGCACGTGTGAGGGTGACTGTGTCTGCAGACACTCTGTCCTCTGGGGTGTTTACTCCAGCCAATCACAGCACAGCAGGTGGTGTTGTAGTCGAGTCCACACTAACAGACCCAGAGTGCTCCGAGACCGCCACAGGACCAAGACCAAGACCAAGACAAGACTCAAACATCACGCACCCTGCAGCCTTATTAACTACACATGAACTGAACAGTTTTTCTTCTCATCGTGGTAATAAAAAGATTTTCATTGGAGGTCTGATCCGGGCCTTGATTTAAAATCTGTAGTCCACCCAGACCCAGGCGAGACTGAGACCTTTAAAAAGTGATTTCAATGACTTCAGCACCTCTCGCAGGTGAGTTGAGGAGTGGATACAATTCAGTTTTAATCAGCATTGAAGAGAAAATATTCATAGTGAGGTGAAATGCTGCAAGTTTCTAAAACGATTGATTCTTTTTTTATATGTGAAATGTTGAATTGAGTCTCTCAGGAACACTGTGTGGATGATCTGATGACTCACAGAGAGATCTTGTGCTCGCTGCTTCTCTCTCTCTCTCTCTTAGATACTGGGCCTGGTTTGTGCCAGTCATAATGGAGTCAGTGAGTCAGAGGTGCAGGACCTCTTCCCAGAGCTGGAGCTGCCCGCTCTGTCCTCTCTGCTGCACCGTCTGAACACGCTGTGCATCGTGACCCTTCGATGTGGGCTCGTGAGATTTCAACACCTGCAGGTGATTTTCATTGAGACCGGTGGAATATGAAAGGTCACATACCGACCTGATAATCCTGCTTGTTCCTGTCAGGCTTGGGAAGCGGTGAGGTCGGAGTTCTTGGGCGGAGGAAGCGGCTCGCCGGCGTACAGAGAGAAACTCGTCCTTTACTTCAGCCAGCAGCTCAGGTGTGCTGTCACGTTCATAGCTCACAGCTCACTCAGATCAGCTCCTGTCACTGACTTCCTGTTTGTGTTCAGTCAGGACCGTGTGACTTGGCGTGTCGCCGACGAGCTCCCCTGGCTGTTCCAACAGCAGGAGGATCGAACTAAACTCCAGCTCAGCCTCCTGAACCTCTTTGTCTCCCAAAACCTCTACAAGAGGTACAAGACACGCACACGCACACACACACACACACACACACACACACACACACGTCTGTTTGCCCTTAAAGGCACAGTACACGTTTGTGTGTTTGTTCCAGGGGTCATTTCTCTGAGCTGCTAGCTTATTGGCACTATGTGGGCAAAGACAAAAGCTCCATGGCGGCTGAGTACTTCGACTCCCTGAAACACTACGAGAAGAGCTGCGAGAGCGAAGACAGCATGACCAAGCTCGCCAACCTGTACGAGACTTTGGGACGTTTCCTCAAAGACCTGGGCCTCCCGAGTCAGGTACAATCAGCTTCCTTCTTTGAAATGACTAAAATGACTAAAATCACTTTTGTACCTCAGATTTATTTTGTGCTCGTCTGGTTCTGTCTGTTCTGGTTCTACAGGCCGTCGCCCCTTTGCAAAGATCCCTTGAAATAAGGGAGACGGCCTTGGACCCCGACCATCCCAGCGTAGCTCGCTCTCTGCACCAGCTGGCCGCCGTATACGTGCAGTGGAAGAAGTTTGGTAACGCAGAGCAGCTGTACAAGCAGGCCCTGGAGATAAGTGAGAACGCGTACGGGGCCGAGCACGCCAGCGTGGCCCGAGAGCTCGAGTCACTCGCCATGCTGTATCAGAAACAAAACAAGTAAACGCCTCTCTCTCTCTTTGTGCTCACATGCACCGTGTGACTCTGAATGGATGTTTGTCTTTTAGTTTATTGGTTGTTTCTGTCACGCCACAGGCATCGCAGCTGTGTGGATGATCCTATAAATGTCAGAGAGATGATGTCAAAGGTAGATTTAATGATGTTTGTTATTATCAGGTACGAACAAGCAGAGAAACTCAGGAAGACGTCGGTGAAGATCCGTCAAAAGACCGCACGCCAGAAAGGTCACATGGTGAGCGTGTTTGACAGATTCCCCCGAGCTGAGTCATTCTCCCCTCACCGGTCGTATCCTTAAAAACATCTCTCTTTCTCTCTCTCTCTCTCTCTCTCTCTGTCTCTCTCTCTCTCTCTCTCTCTCTCTCTCTCTCTCTCTCTCTCTCTCTCTCTCTCTCTGTCTCTGGCTCTCACTCTCACTCTCACTCTCTCTCTCTCTCTCTCTCTCTCTCAGTATGGCTTCACTCTGCTGAGGCGCAGGGCGCTGCAGCTGGAGGAGCTGACCCTTGGAAAAGATTCTGCCGACTGTGCCAAGACGCTGAACGAGCTGGGCGTCCTGTACTACCTCCAAAACAACCTGGAGTGAGGAGCACGCCTTACAGCTGCATGCACACACACACACACACACACACACACACACACACACACACACACACACACACACACGCAGTTAAACATCGTTGTCTCTGTCTCTCACCAGTGCAGCTAAGATATTCCTGACACGCTCTCTGGAAATGCGTCAGCGAGTCCTCGGCCCGGATCACCCCGACTGCGCTCAGTCCCTCAACAACCTGGCGGCGCTGCACACGGAGCGCAGGGAGTACGAGACGGCTGAGGACATGTACGAGCGGGCGCTGGACATCCGGAAGAAGGCCTTGTCTCCGGATCACCCGTCCCTGGCTTACACGCTCAAACACCTGGCCATGCTGTACAAGCGCAGGGTGAGAAGGAGGAACCTGGATGTTCGGTTTGTGTGTCGTTTGCTGAGGATCTGACGTGAACACGTGCGTGTGTTTGTTTCACAGGGGAAGCTGGAGAAGGCGGTGCCGCTGTACGAGCTGTCTCTGGAAATCCGAGAAAAGAGTTTTGGGCCCAAACACCCGAGCGTGGCCACGGCGCTCGTCAACCTGGCCGTCATCTACTGCCAACTGGTGAGGAAGTTTACGCTCTCACCACCGTTTACTGACGCTCATATTCAGCATGTGTCATCGAGCGATGTGTTTGTGTTTGGTAGAAGAATCACAGCGACGCCTTGCCTCTTTATGAGCGAGCGCTCAAAGTGTACGAGGACAGTTTGGGCCGCTCGCACCCGAGAGTTGGAGAGACGCTGAAGAACTTAGCAGTGCTCAGGTAAGTCAGGTAACTTTGTGCAAACCGCAGCCTCAGTCCAGGGTTTTTTCACATCTTTTTTTTTTTTTTTTTTTTTGTAACTAGCTACGAAGAGGGCGACTTCGAGAAGGCGGCAGAGCTTTATAAACGTGCCATGGAGATAAAGGAGGCGGAGCCGTCGCTGGTGTGTGGGAACGCCCCCTCTCGCCACTCCTCCAGCGGGGACACGTTCAGTCTGAGGGGACCTGCCCCCCCACCCCACGCTCCAAGGTGACTCTGACTCGCCATGCATCCATGAAACTAAAGAAACCCGACACTGATATCAAAAAGGGAACCGTCGTGGTCACCCAGCTGTGATTGTGGTCTCCGTGGAGGTTGTAGCGTCTGGTCAGGTCGACATCACCTGCACGTTTAGTCATGAAGTCTGTGAAACAAAGCATTCGATAACTCTGTGGCGTTTATGTGCTGGCGTCAGATTCCATGAAGGTGCAAAAATAACCAGACTCGTTGAATCTGTCTGCCGCACAGACGACGTCACTCGATGCACTTTTAGACGTCACCAGAAGAAAAAAATCCTTTAAAGTGTTTTTAAAGATCTGACTTTGAAACGTTTGCACGACTCGGTCTCGTCAAGCTGTCGTCTTTTTTTTGGGGCCAAATCTACATTTATTGTATTTACTGAATGTTTTTAGACAAACAGCAAATTCTGGTTTTAAAAAAATGAAGCCGATGTTGTAAAATCCTGCAGTTCCTCGAGCGTCCACTAGGTGACGTCACTCAGGCTTCGCCCAGTAATATTTACAGTCTGTCTCCAAAATGAAATGAGCATATTCTGGAAACAGATGCGTTTATGTGCAATGACATACGATTCCTGTTTATGTGAAATATGTTTGTCCTGTTTTAATCAAAGAAAAGGGAAGCTCTGAGGTCGAGCTGTTTGATCGATGAATCCAAAGATGACACTATCATGTATCCAAACCTGTCGCCAAAAACAGCCACTATCATGTATCCAAACCTGTCGCCAAAAACAGCACATACAATGTACCCGGAGTGTTTTTATATGATCATGTATTTTAATGTAAACTGTGTACATGACAACACAACAAATCACTTCAACATATGGAGAAGATTGTATTCCATCTAATAAATACTTTATTGAGACGTGTTGGTTAACAGTGTTCATCTGTACTGTAGACTTCAAGCTGAGTGACACTGATACATGATGAAGCACTAAGAGAGAGATTAGAACAAATTAACACCTTTTCACTCTGTTGTTCCCACATGCCATTTGCAGCATTTTTTCATGCATTTCCAGTTGTTCAGCTGTCAGAAGGTTTCCACAGTAGTTTGTTATCAAAGAGAGAGAGAGGGGAGGAAAAAAGCAAGCAGCAGCTGCAGGCTACAACTTTTTCATCTGAGCCATCAACTCCTCCAGGCTTTGTTCAGTCTCCTGCACGGTGTCGCCGCTCGCTGCGCTCTGCTTCAAAAAACAAACAAACAGGAGAAATCATTTTAAAATGCACGCTATTAATCCACAAATCTACAACTCTGACCCCCTAGTGTTTAAAGTGAGTACTGCAGCCTAAATAAAGGAACATCACAGAGAGCTGATTGGACCTCTGAGGTCAGGATGGATATGAAGCGGATGACTTGAAACTCTTGGGATGTTGTGGGGAAATGTCAGCAGTGATCTCAGTCTTCAGATCTGAGGTGTGTTGTTGCAGAACTACTCACCTCAGCTGGAATCGTGTACGCCACAGTGATGCCCTCTGGGAGGTCTGGCACGGCGCCTGTTGCAGCCTGCAGCTCTGCGTCAGTCACCTCTGATACGACTTCAATACCTGCACAGCACAGTTTGAAGTGTGAGTGGACATGACAATGAAACATCCAGACACTCACAGCTCCTCAGGGTGGACGCTGCTCACCCCACTCGTTGTCCTCGTGCACGACTTCCTCCTCCTCTTCTTCTACAACTTCAACTTTTGGCCGTTCTGCTTCTTTCTTCTGCACAGACAAATTCAAACAGAGACAGTTTGCACTTTACATTTCACCGGCTCTAAGTGGTGTTATACACGCAAACAGGCTGTAACCACTCGCCTTGTACTCCTCCTGCTGTCTCCGGCAGTATCGGTCGCTGCACTGCGGGTTCGCTTTCATGGCCATGCTGGGAAAGAAGTCCTGCATGGCGTTGTAGCCCAGATAATAACTGACTGTGCCGAACTTTAACAAGTACCTGAAAGACAAAAACATCCATCAAACCTGGATTCACTCTCAGAAGGACCCCCTTTAGGTCTCCACCTGGACCTGCATGAGGATCTCTTACTTGAGGACATTTTGCACCAGGATGCCTGCGACCACGCCCATCGTTGTCGGTAAGCTGGCAGCACACACGCCGTCCTTTTTCAGGGTTTTTTCATCGATGTTAGCCGCCACCACAAGAGGAGGAGCACACTAAGACAAGGACACGATACTGTTATTACCATGCAACGTCTTTTCATTTAAACCACAGGGTGTGTGTGTGTGTGTGTGTGTGTGTGTGGGTGTGTGGACGCTCATACAGCGAAACAAGGCGTCTCTCCTGGAATGATGAGCTGGATGTGTCCTGAAACAGCGTTCTCACTGACACCAGACTCCATCCATGTCTGACCCAGTTCATTACAGGCCTGAAATCAAGAGAAGCAGAAGTAAGTCAGAGAAGGCTTTAGGGGCCCGATCACACTCAGAGCGCCCGTGGAGCGCAGCGGCTGCACATGCAGACAGAAGGAACATACGAAGAAGAAGGAGAAGGAGGAGGAGGCGACCAAATAAAAGAAGCAGGGAAAAAGGGAAAAGTTGAGCTAACGGTTATTAGCTGCTGAAAAGTGGACGTGAAATAAAATTGCAAAACAGGAAGCAGTGCGGTGAATTCCACCGTCTCTTCAGTGAGCTCTGTCTGGACCTAGTAAGTAGCAAAGCCCGCCTTCTACTTCATTTGATTGGCTGCTTCTGACGAGTCCTGTGACTCCACGTCTTCTAACTTTTATTCACACCCAGAACAGCTGTGGTTGATGCTCTTACTGTGTTTATCGCCATTCTGGCCTCAAAGTTGTCCACACAGCTCAGGACCAAATCCACCGGCTTCCCTTCCTCGAGCCCTCCATGACTGAGAACACACAGATTCATGTTAGAGGCCTGTAACACACACGAGGACAGAGCGAGCGAGAGAGAGAGAGGGAGAGAGAGAGAGAGAGGCGCTCACCTGATGCGCTCCATGAAGTGTGTGAAATTATCCATGGTGGTGATGTTGTAGTTGTGAGTCTCAAATGAAACATCCGGGTTGATGTTTCTGGAGGAGAAACGAGGAACACGTTAGCAATGGGAGGGGTGAGCGACTCTTAACCACGTCTGTGTGTGTGTGTGTGTGTGTGTGTGTGTGTGTGTGTGTGTGTGTGTGTGTGTGTGTGTGTGTGTGTACCTGAGTGTGTGCTCTGCAGCCTCCACCTTGCTGAGGCCGGCCTGGTGAGGCTGGAAGAAGAGGCGGTTCATGTTGGCCAGCTCGACTTTATCGTAGTCGAAGAGGAGCAGCTGTGAAGGTGAACGCAGCGCGGCGTGAGTGAAGACGGGAAGAACGGCGAGACTGGAGCAGAAAGGTAGAACAATCGAGACGCCTGTATTACCTTACCGACGCCACATCGAGTGAGCATTTCAGCCGTCACGCTCCCGACTCCTCCAACGCCGACCACAGCAACTGTAAACGTCCGGATTTTCTGTCAACACACACGGAGGCTGGTTAGAAACCTGTGCAGGTATTTGACCGCCATTTAAAGTGGCGGCCGGTTTAGAAGTGACGTCACAACTACGATTATATCGGCTGAAATAATCGACTGGTCGTTAATCGGTCGGGCTCTTTGATTGGATCAGAAGAAAAACCACTTCCTGTGTAAATAAAAACAAGCTTAACTCTGCAGAAATGATTACCTGGAAAATCATACCTCATAATCATTCACGATGCCCATTCTCTTCAAAGCCATCAGACGACTGCAATGAAAACAAAACCAGGATGAGACCAGTATATGGGACCAGTAAGACATGATGGGACCAGACCAGTAAGACGTGATGGGACCAGACCAGTAAGACGTGATGGGACCAGACCAGTGAATCATGATGTGACCAAATCAGTGAGTCATGATGTGACCAAATCAGTGAGTCATGATGGGACCAAATCAATGAGTCATGATTTCACCAGATCAGTGAGTCATGATTGGACCAGTTAGACATGATGTGACCAGTGAGTCATGCTGGAACCAGACCAGTGAGACATGATGACATTAAATATAAGAGAGAATCTAAAAGAGGACAGTCACCTGTACGGGTTGGAGTCGACCACCTCAGCGCTCATCTTATCGATCTTGGGTCTGTGGACTTGTGGGTTTGGACCATCCTCCTCCTCCTCCTCCGCACGCGCCGCACACCGTTTCTGCTTACACTTGATGAGCTCGTTCTCTAACTCCCTCACGCGCAGCTTCAGCTCCTCCACCGTCGCCATCGGACCGTTAAAAAAAGGTCAAATATCAAAAGGGGGAAAAGAAAACCAGCGAGAAGACAAGGGAACCGCTCAGAGAGAAAAGTACACGTCTCCAGTCTGATCAGCTGTCAGGATGTGTGTCGCAGTAAATAACCTCCGTGCAGAAACAAGTACGACACGTTCCACCATCACCTGATTATTTCAGTCATTTTAATGAAACCATGTGATTTATTCTGGTATTTAAGTTCATTAATGATTGAATGTTTTCGTCATATTATCGTATCTTTTAAATCAATCAATAAAACTTTATTTGTACAGCACTTTTCATACAATGATGTTGTACAAAGTGCTTAAACGTAAAAATAAATCAACATGACCCCTAACCTCTCAATCAATAAACAAGGTAAGAAATCATGACTAAATTTAAATGAATAATTAATTAAAACAGGTCACGTGACTGAGGAATCATAACGGAGGAGGTTGAAATGATCACGATAATAAAAAAGAGGAAATAAAAAGGAAAATAAAACACTACAAAGTATGTAAAAATAAATCAGTTTGAGTTTTAACTGAAATAACAGGGCTTGTTTGTGGTAGTTTGATGTAAATAAGGAAATGACGTAGATGTGCGCACGCGTAATCGGTCCGACTACACATCAAAACAGTCAAAGAAAAGTTGTGTCCAACATGTAGAGTCTGGGAATGATTAATCCAGCAGACATGGAAGAGCAAACAACTCCTGTCAGACAGCAGCATAAACTCAATGTCGACAGACTGCACAGATACCTGTGCGCGAGGACGGTGCTGTCCAATCAGGAGCCAATCGCCGTCAGGCAGTACAGGTAAGACAGCTGAAGAAGAAATATTACAGGTGCATTGAGATTCCTCTGTAAAGAAAATGGTGACCAGCTGACTGACAGCATGCAAACAATTAGTTGTCGTGTTTGGTTCTGTTCAGTTTCGGTCAGTCGAACCCGACCTTCCTGATCCAGACACCTTCTGACAGGAGCTATGTGCTCAGGAAGAAACCTCCAGGGGAGCTGCTGCCAGGTGCACACAAGGTAACACTGACTGACAGGTCCAAACCATGCACGTGTCTGTGTCCTCACCTGCGGGGGGGGGGGGGGGGGGGGGGGGGGTCGTTAGACAAGGTTTGATCAAGTTTCTCAAACAGAGAACAATAGTCACCAATAGTAGTGTGAGAATAACTGACCCAATTATTATTAATCAATTGGTTACATAAATGTTAACCTTCAATATACAGAATTCTACAGATGAATAAAAAATACAAAAAATAAATTAACCTAAATCAAATAAAAACAATGTATACTTTTAAAGTCTGTTAAATGGTCTCTACTTATCCGAGCGCTTACTGTATATTGTTTTAGATGCACTCTGATCAAATCTGACATTCGTTTTCTGGCTGATATTGGACCGATATCAATATTGGATCAGGACACCCCTATCTTGTACCATTTCTTTTTTTTATTCAAACTGAATAACGTTGTTGAGTAATCCCTGAATTACTAGCTAACTGTTTAAGATCGTTATTTTAAGTCTCTGAGTGTCAGGGATGTTTGGATCTAAACTTTGGGTCGTTTTTTTTTTTTTTTTTTTTTTTTTTTTAAGGTGGACCGGGAGTATCGTGTGCAGAAGGCTTTATTTTCTGCAGGCTTCCCTGTTCCTCGGCCTCTCCTTCACTGCACTGATGCTGAAGTCATTGGAACAGATTTCTACCTGATGGAACATGTGAAGGTGAGTCTGTGCACAAGCATAAAGTCTTTGCATTCAACATTTATTGTGCTTTAGCTCGACCTTTACTCTGTGCTCTTATCAGAAAATCTGAAGTTTGAACTTCTATGTGTCTGATAGCTGATGCCAGTGCTTCTTTACACGAAATATGTAATTATAGGAATCTGTCACGAGATGTAAAAATGTATATCATGATGAGATGCTTGTTTTTTCTGCGCAGGGGAGGATATTCAGGGATATGCGTCTCCCTGGAATGCGTACAGCAGAGAGGGCAGCTCTGTATGTGGCTGCAGTGGAAGTGCTTGCAAGGCTGCACTCACTGGACTTCACATCACTGGACCTTGAAGAGTACGGAAAAGGACCCGGCTACTGCAGGAGACAAGTGAGAACGTGCAATCAATAAAACCCTTTAAAGGTCACATTTTCCTCCTCTTCAGTGTAAATCAGTGTCCTCGCTCCTCTTCATCATGTGTGTGAAGTGTGTTGTTGTAAATCCACTCTGATCCTGTATTTGATCATGTCTATAAACCCCTCTATTTCAGCCCTGCTCAGAACAGGCTGTTTCTGTGTCTGTAGCTTTAAATATGTAAATGAGCTGTGTCTGACCACGCCCCCTCTCTGGAAGGGCTCGGGTGTACTCGCTGCTTTCTGGCTCCATGTCCTATTGTTTACGGTGAGAAGGCAGACTCAGAGGGCAGAACCAACACCTAGCTGTGGGAGTGTCACCCACCTGGGGGAGGGGCTACTGCCCTTTGTGATGTCATGAAGGGAACATCTCCAAACGGCCTGTTTGAGCACACATTTTCTGAAAAGTGGAGCAGGCAGAAGACGGAGAGGACAGACTAGAGACTCATGTTAGATTTTGAGGAAGATGGAGAAGAGGATTTTAAAGAATATGTGACTTTTAAACAACTTCTCTGTAAATATATATTTAGAGTTGTGACATACTAAAGTGTCTCTTCTGTCTCTTCAGGTGTCCACCTGGTCCAAGCAGTACACTGCCGCAGCACACAGAGACATTCCAGCCATGAACCAGCTCTCTGATTGGTTAAAGAACAATCTGCCAGTTAATGATAACGAGGTCACGCTTGTCCATGGAGACTTTCGATTGGACAATTTGATTTTCCACCCAACAGAGGTTCTCGTTCACGAACATTTATTCCAGCATTTTCTGCTTTTTGGCATCAAAGTTTGATGCCAAAAAAAAGTTACGTGTGCTTTATATCTTTAGGCGCGTGTGATAGCGGTGTTGGACTGGGAGCTGTCCACCACCGGGCAGCCGTTGGCTGATTTGGCCTACTTCCTGATGCCTAAATACTGGCCTGAAGGCCTCAACATCATCGGCACCATGGGCAGTTTGAAAGGAATAGAAGGTACAACCATGTATGGAAAATACAAAATTATTGAGATCGCACTTTTCTTTACAAACAGTCAAAAGTGTAACATCCTGCAGTTCCTGGAGTGTCCACTAGAGGCTGGCTGCAGCAGCACAGGAAGTCACATACACACCCATTCAAAAAGCCTGTTTTTACAGCAGACATGAACATGTTTACAGCCTGCTTCAAAAAACCAAATAGGTGTGATTAGCTCATGTCTCCATCCACACACACTGTACGGGGGAATGTTTTGATGACTCAGCAGTTTTGATTGGATGAAGGATCAGAGTTATTCACAATAAGGCGTGTAGCTGAGCTGATTGACAGGTGGGCGCCGTGTAACGGTTTGTCAGGAGGCTTAAAACCCGCCTCAGCTCTCAGCCTGTCGTTAGCTTGACTCCGGCGCCCCCTGCAGGAACACACGCGGGACGTCACTCAGGCGGCGTCCGTTCATATGTTCAGACTTTTGTTCTTCCATGTTGTTTTATTGTTGTGCTTCTTTTATCTACACTTACAGGCGTCCCATCTGTGGATGACCTTATCTCCATTTACTGCCGGTGCCGTGGGATCCCGTCTGCTCTGCCAGAGTTGAATTTTTACCTCGCCCTGTCCGTCTTCAAGATGGCAGGAATCGCCCAGGTTAGAGTTTAACTGCGATTTTAATCCTCTCTGAGATTTATGATCTTGTCAGGAGACTTCAGATGTCTAATCATGGAGTCATTTTTCTTTCCTAACTACAGAGGCTTCAAAAACTTTTTTTTTATTCTTCCTCAGGGGATCTATGCACGCCACCTCCTGGGGAATGCCAGCGCTCCCAATGCCGCCCAGTTCAGCCACTGTGTGGAGCCCTTGGCTAAACATGCCCTGCAGCTTGCACAGAGGTTGGTTCCACTTGTGGCTCCTCCAGTTATGTAAGGAAGTGTCTGTGGATGTTTTTTTAATCGATGCAGTGACTCAGCTTTTCTTATTCAAAGATTGTGATCGTTTCACTTCAGTTATCTCAACTTGTAAAGGTCGATGAAACTCACAGGCAGCCTTCTGGTGTTAAAGCCTTCGAATAGTTTCATAATTAGTAGTGTTGTAGTCAAGACCACACTAACCTAAACCAAGACCGAGACCAAAACATTAAGGGATACAGACCGAGTCCAGACCATAAATAT
>NC_136704.1:24787424-24886988 GCF_947650265.1 Symphodus melops | reverse complement strand
AAAGCTAAAAGATTTTTTAAAAAACTGTGAAATGTGTGATGACAAGGAGTCGCTTTAATTTCTAGAAAAAAAATCTGTTGCCTGCCTGAAAATATAATGACAAAAAGTGATTTTGGGCTCAGCATGATCGAGCATGACATTGTGGGTGTTGTTCTTTTTTTTTTTAAAATAACATTTCGGTTCGTTGTTTCATTTCGGGCTCTAACAACAAGCCGGTTTAACTTCTTTATTTCCATGTCCATCACATGTTTGTGTGAGAATGAGAATCAACACTTCAGAATATGAATGAAGATAAGAAAAGTGCGGCCATGGCACCAAACAGGAGGAGAAAACGCCACCGTGCGTGATCTGAGCGGATCTGCGTCAGCTCATAAAGATCCTGAACTTTGACTGACAGACCTGAACCTTGTGTTGTGTGTTTGTTTTTCCCTCGGTGGTGTAAAAGTCCATCTGATATCCAACCGTGTGCTTTATTCTCTCTAAATAAACAGACGATGAACTCAAACAGGAGCTGTGAACTTTACACCAATCAGCGTTTTGTATCGACCTTGTTTCTCAGAAGTTCTCCGGAGATCAGCCTGGACTCTCTCTATGAGCTCTGAAATGTTAGAAGAGGATTTCTTCTCTTACCTTGTGCGCGCGCTCCTTCAGCTCGATGCGTAAAACCTGAAGAAGATGATGATGATGATGATGGGACTGATGTGTGCAGTTTGCTGCAGCGCATCCAGAGTGTGCGGGTTGTGCGTGAGTGCACCAGTGCAGTCTATCCTCACAGCCCGCCCCCCCTCCCTCACCCTCCCTCTCTCCCTCCCTGCTCGGTGTCTAAACACGTAGCTCCCCGTGCACGTGCGTCCTTCCACGCGCTCCTCTCTGCGCGCTGAACACGAGGAGAAGTTCCCATCCCACTCTTCTATAAATCTGAGAGGGATGAGTGTTTGAGCCCGGAAGGTTTACATTAACATCCCATCGTGCCCCTTGATTGTCAGTGCGCAGTGTGTTATTGTGGTTTTTGTTGCGCGCGGAGCGATGATGAGTCTCTGACTGGAAGTGTCCGGTCTGTGCGGTTTGGGTTTTTTTTGTTTGAGCTTATTCAAAGCTTCCTTGGAATCACCTCCATTGTTTCATTCCGTCGTCATCTTATTCATTCAGCTTGTTTTTGAACTCACACACATGATATATACGCGGATCTGTCTCGTTGCCAGAAGGGCAGATTACAGGGAAGGGTTTTGTTTTCATTCCTGCAGCGATGTGAGGGGACATGTCCCGGATCACGTTGTCATGAGACGTTAGTGAAGGTTCAAACAGGCTCTCCTTCATTTGTTGCTGGGTGGAGGCCGGTGTCGGGTTGGCGTGCTGTGCAGCCGTGCCAGTGTGAGTTTACATTTCCACCATGAGAGAACCAGTTCAAACACTTTGAACATCTGTCCAGCTGTGTGTGTGTGTAAGGCTTCTCATGCACTCCTGCTGGGATTCTTCATAACTGTCTGTGGCCCAATGTGGCAACACACACACACACACACACACACACACACACACACACACACACACACACACACACACACACACACACACACACACACACACACACACACACACACACTCAGATGACCAAACAGGAAGGAGGACCATTGGTCACCCTGTCTTTGCCTCAGGGATTTAAGGGCGCGAGGGAGACGGTCTGAGAGTCCACTCCCAAAGTCTCAGTCTTCACTTCGATAGATCAAGTCTCTTTGATTCCACTGTGGCTCCTCTTTGTGGTGTCATGTAGAACAAATCAATAAGACGTTGCCCTCTAGTGGATGTTTTATCCTAAACATGTTAAATCTAATTTAAAGGATTAGATCTACTTAGTGACAAAGTGAAAGCATCTAACTCAGGAAGTGTAAGTCCGCCTCAGCTGGCCCTGACCGAGCTTCACCCGTCATCAGCTCCGTCCACTTCCCGGGAAGTGACGCACATTGTGTCAGAACAGGCCGGGGTCATGGTGCGGTCAGGGACAGAGTCAGACTGAGACTCTGAACATTTGCTCACTTTAAAGGCGATTACAGCGGTCCCGTATGATACAGAATCCACTTCACTTTGTTGCTCTACAAACACCCCCAATCATGAGAAAAGTCCATCCTCTCTGTCTTCTGCCTGCTCCACTTTTCAGAAAATGTGTGCTCAAACAGGCCGTTTGGAGATGTTCCCTTCATGACATCACAAAGGGGCAGTAGCCCCCTCCCCCAGGTGGGTGACACTCCCACAGCTAGGTGTTTGTTCTGCCCTCTGAGTCTGCCTTCTCACCGTAAACAATAGGACATGGAGCCAGAAAGCAGCGAGTACACCCGAGCCCTTCCAGAGAGGGGGCGTGGTCAGACACAGCTCATTTACATATTTAAAGCTACAGACACAGAAACAGCCTGTTGTGAGCAGGGCTGAAATAGAGGGGTTTATAGACATGATCAGATACAGGATCAGAGTGGATTTACAACAACACACTTCACACACGTGATGAAGAGGAGCGAAGACACTGATTTCATGGTTAATAAGTTGTAGGAAATGTGAAGTTTGATTTCAAATGACCGAGAAATATTTGTAATTTTTCTGCAGGAGCTGGTAACTCCAAATGCAAAGTGGCCATCGTGATGTGCAGGAGCGGCTTTGAAGACGTCAGCAGCAGGTGGGAGGAAGGTTTCATGCTTTTATATGGATGTGTTGTGTTTTTGGATTGAAATGATTCTGTGAGCACCTTTGACCTCCTCTTAATGACACTGTAAGACATTTATCTTCCACTGTGCTACTGTTGAAACTAGCATGGACTTTGACTGGGGAACAGGGCGTAGTCCAAACCTCTGCAGGTTTTTTTTTTTTTTTTTCACACCCTCCACCTTGTCTATTTTTATTTTTTTGGCCCAGAGGTTTGAAAGACAAAGATAAATGTAGCAATTTAATCATCCGAGTCTTGTTGTGACTGGAATTAATCGGTTAATCTGCGGCTCATCAGTTACAAGCATTTAGGACGGTAACAGAAAGAGGTGTGAGGGAACCACACCCACGATATGTAATAATACTCCTTGTTCTGTCAGCAATGCACTGTAACACAAGCCTTTAGAGACGCAGATAAAGCTCCCAGATTGTGATCTGCGAGGCTTCACGTTTTAAACAATAAGGCGAACATGTAATCGTATCTGTTCACAGGCACCGTCAGCACAGCATGATCCTCGTTCCCATGGCGACACCGGGCGTGAAGCTGGTCAGACCGCTCACTGTGTTCGGACAGGACGGTGAGATTCATCGTCTCCATTACAGACTTGAAATATTTTCTTAACTTCCCTCAGTGAATGAAAGCTGCTTTGTCTCCGCGCTCAGACGCCATCCATGGTGGACATTTCGAGGTGCACTTTGAAAACGTGCGAGTCCCTTCTGCCAACATCCTTCTAGGTAAGAAGAGACGTCATCGCCTCAGATTACTCATTGAACTTTAGTTCCTCTTCAGGAGCCGTACTCTGCTCCTTATCAGCTCTTTATTGTGTTTGGACAGTCAGATTATCACCGACTCAGCAGTTTGTGTGTTTGAGGTCAGTGGGTCAGAGATGCAGTTTCCCTCCGGTGAGGATGTCGGGTAACTGTGGCGTTTGTGTTTGCAGGAGAGGGGAGGGGGTTCGAGATCGCTCAGGGTCGTCTGGGGCCGGGCCGGCTGCACCACTGCATGAGGGCTGTGGGCGCGGCCGAGCTGGCGCTGGAGCTGCTCTGCCAGCGAGCGGCCTCCAGGAGCACGTTTGGAAAGAAGCTGTACCAGCATGTGAGTGGACTCTGAGCGGAGAGCTTTCCTGCTGCTGACACCTGGTGGGCAGGTTTGAGAGTACAGCTTCAGTTAACGCCCCTCTCTCTCTCTCTCTCTCTCTCTCTCTCGTGTCATCATTGTGCGTCCATGCAGGAAGTCGTCGCTCACTGGATAGCAGAGTGTCGTCTCCTGATAGAACAGACCCGCCTGCTGACCCTCCAGGCCGCTCACGCTCTGGACACAGTCGGCAGCCGTGCTGCTCGCAAACAGGTTTTAGGATTTTTTTTTAACAAGTTTGAATAAAGTTTATCTTTGTCTTCTGTTTGTATGAAATCTGTTCTATAAATCATATTCGGGGTGCGATGGGAGGAAGTGGAGCTCCGTCTCTCTGAGAGGTGTCACAGTGGAAGCAGCTCTTCATCTGCAGCCGGCGAGAAAATAAGACTTTTAGTTTACCTGTTTGTAATTTGCTCCCCAGATTGCTATGATCAAGGTGGCAGCAGCCAGGATGGCGTGCAAGGTGGTGGACATGGCGATCCAGGTGTACGGAGGCGCAGGCGTGTCAGGAGATGTCCCGCTCGCACAAATGTAAGATTTTTTTTTATTTTTTCACCCCCCCAATGAGAAGCAGGATGACACGAGCGTTCCTCCACATTTCTCCCGTCAGATATTCCTACGTGAGGACTCTTCGTCTCGCCGACGGGCCGGACGAGGTGCACCTCTCGTCCATCGCCGGCCTGGAACTGAGGGATCAACTGAAGAAGGCCAAGCTGTAGAAGCGAGACGGTTTCCCCCTGATTGAGTTCGCCTTCAGTTGCCGTGGCAACCAACTGCAACGAATCATCAGCAGTTAATAGAATCTTGGGTCGTTTTTTTCCCCCCCACATAAGATAAAAATGAATTTATTTTACTCACGTCGTCTGATGAAACACTTCAGAGTCATTTGATGACAAAATAAAATCGATGCCTGTTTATTAGGAATTCCTTTTTATTGTGAACTACAAAAACAGAAAATGACAGCATGAATATGACTACAGTCATCACACTCTGTTCGGGTGTGGTCTACCACATGGATGAATTCACATGTGAGGTGATGATGAAGATGACGGGGGGGAGGGGGGAGATCAGGACACACGAGCACATTATTATTTTTGTACAATATAAAACAGCAACGGCCCCATCCGTTAGATACGCCAGATGGCAACGCATGCATGACCTTCACTCTTCTCCGTGTGGTCATCGACACGGCGCGGAGAGAAGGCGAACGGGGGCGAGGAGGTGAGGAGACGTGTCAGTGTTTGCTCTTCTTTGATTTTTTGTGAGACCGATGAGGCGACCTTGATTTAGAGCGAGACTTCTTTGTCGATTTCTTGGGCGTCTTGGAGCGTGACCTCCTCGACCGTTTGGGCGTGCGAGGCGAGGGAGATCTGGCGGAGAGGAAAAAAAGCGACACGTAAGACGAGTCTTGTTCGGTTCAACTTTTCACCACACGGGGGAGCAGTGGTCGCCGTCTCACCTCTTTGAGGACTTCTTGTTGCTGGATCTCGGCGAGTCTTTGTGAGACGTGCGGGACGACGTGTCTTTCGAGTAGGAGCGGTCGGAGCGTTCGGATCTTTCCGAGCGCTCCGAGCGAGGAGAGGACGAGCGGCCTCGTCGGCTGCTGCTCCGCGAGGGGCTGGGCGACCCGCTGTGACGCCTTTTCCTAAGAATCAGAGAGAAGTGAATTCTCAGAAGGCAAAGACGATCAAACCATCCTGATAAACGAGCGTCCGGCGCCTCGTCTCACCTGTCTTTCCTCGTGGGCGTGTCCTCCTTCTCTTTCTCCTTCTTCAAGTCTTTCAAGCGGGCCTCAGCTTTCTCCTTCTCTTTCCTCTCCTTCTCTTTCTCCCGCTCAAGTTTCTCCTTTTCTTTCTCCTTCAGTGGAAAGGTTAACACAGCACATGAGCCCAGTCGTTTCTCTCTTAGTTTCCATGAACACGCTCGTATCGAACGCCTTCGTTACCTTCTGGAGGAGTTTGTCCCTGTAGTGCTCCACCTGCTCCTGAAAACTCTGACCGGGCTTCTTGGGCCTCTTCCCGGACTCCAGCTCATCCTGGAACTTCATGACCTTAACCTGCGTGAACAAACAGGAGAAAGTGTCCAAGGCGCTCAAACACACAAACGCACAGCGGCGGTGCTCGGGACAGCGTACCTCGATCTCCCTGAGCTTGGTGCGTTTCTCCTCGTTCATCTCCGACTGCTTGGCCTTGTAGTCCGAGTCGTCTCTCGCGGGATTGGAGAAGCTCTGATTATCGTCTGAGCGGGGGCTCCGGTCGTCGTAGTCGCTGTCGTCGTCCCTTCAGAGTTTGAAAACGGTTCATTAAAAAAAAAAAAAACACGATGCCCAACATGATCTGATAAAAGATGAGCGTCTCATCCGCCGCATCGTTACGGTAAATAAAAACAGATGACTCACTTTTTGGTTTCTTCTGGCTGCTCAAATATCTCCCACTTTGACGTCGTCACAGCTGGAAGAGATCAAACAAAAGAGCGGGTCAGACAGTGATGAAGAAGAAGAAGAAGCTGAGGAAGATGAAGGTCACTCTGTGCTCCGCGGCCGACCTTGAGATTCCAGCTCCGCCTCGTCCACTGCCTCCCATTTGGACGGTGCTACTTTGAAGGTCGCCTCCTTCGACTGGTCCACTTCAAAAAAAAAAAAAAAAAAGATCAAACAGGAAATTCATCTTTACCCCTGAACAGCGGTTGTCATGACGACTGAGACGCGACTCACGTGGTATTCCGTCGATGTCTTCCTCCAAAGCTTTGATGGGGACGCCGTCCAGGTCGTCCAGAGGGGCCCCGTCGATGGGGGCCCCGTCGATGGGGCCAGCGTCAATCGGCATCCCATCCACATCCTCCAGCGGGAGGCCGTCTACGTACTCGCCTATGGGAGCGCCGTCGATGTCCTCGACCGGCTCGGGCTGGGTGCAGAGGGGACAGAGTGAGACCGAGCCTGCAGGACCGGCTCCGTTAAAGACCAGCACGTCCATCACTCACCTCCACGATGACGGGGGGAGGCTCCTTCTCTGCAGCCAGGTTCACCAGACCCAGGAAGATGTTCTGCAGCTTGATGAGGAAGGGGTCCGGGTACACGGCCCAGTCCTCCCAGGCCCGGAAACACGACATCACACGTTGCTGCCGCAAAATAAAAAGACGAGGACGATCAAGTCACAAGCCGCTGACGGGCATGTTACATCCTGTCAGTGAAGGAGTCGGTACCTTAAAGTTCTCGCTCTGAAGGTGACCCTGGATCGCTTTGTACGTCGCGTTGAGGTCAGCGAAGATCTGGCAGAGCTTCGCCTCAAAACTGTTGAGAGAGAGAGAGAGAGAGAGAGGCGTGAAGACGTTTGGAGATGGAGTTTAACGAAGTTCAGACGGTGAAATAAAAGGACTCACTATTTCCTGTAGTACGAGGCGTTGGACACTTTGGCCGAGGAGTTGTACAGAACATCAGAAACCAGATACAAGCGAGCGATCTGAAAGGTGACAGAACCACAGAAACACGTCAGAGACTTCCCATCAGTCAACTTCCTGTCAGACTGTAACTCGCCATTTCCACACTTGCCGCCCGACCACATGCGCCCCGCCTCCCCCCTCGTATCAGTGACGTTGTTTTGTCTCCCTGAGGACGATGCCTGATTTGACGACGTGATGCGCTGTGCGATCAAGAGTCTGTACGTCGTGTTTTATTTTGAAAGTGACCTGACACTCTGTGTGTGTCTGACTTCCTGTCTGAGACGGAGCGCGGCACGCACGCTCGGACGCACGGCGTGGATAATCGGCGGTAAGAGTTTCCATCTCGCCTTCTTGGGGAGGGGGGTCTTGAGGATGGAGAGAGACTCTGTGACACACTCCACGATCTCCTCGGCTGCTTCGGCGTGGCTCAGACAGAACAACATGGCTTCTGCGATATCGGCCCTCCTGGGAGTCATCCCGCGCAGCATCTCCTCCAGTTTGTCCCGCTCGCTGTGAAGGACGCACAAATCCATCAAACCGCAGCTTCAACAAACAACAACAAGGGGGGGGGGGAGATCAGGACTGGGATCAGAGTGCTGGTCTTACTCTTCTTTCAGAGAGCCCTTCTTGCAGCCCTCCTCCTCTTCCTCCTCCTCCTCCCCGTCATCGTAAGGACCATGGAGGTACGGGTTGAGAGGAGGCGGGCGCCACAGAGAGCCGTTCTTAAACATCCTAAAGTCATCTGTTCGCCATTTAGCCGGAGCTTCACCCTGAACAACAACAAAAAGACAAAAACAGGATTTTTTAAATTGTCCACAACAACCTGTGCAGGTTGAATTTGTTTATTCTGAGTCATTTCTTTCTTTTAAACCAGTTTCAGGTTTATTATATACAGGACTGGTCTCACCTGTAGTATGGAGTAGAGCTTCCACCGGTAGTACACATGTGCCGGACTCTGGTTCTCAAATAAAAACCTTAAAGAGAAAAACAACGTTTGGAAAATGAGGAAAGGCTTCATGACAGGATGTGAGGGGCCGTGATGGCGAGCAGCGGCAGCGGCGGCTGCACTCACCTGTACATGGGGTTGTTGATTTCTCTGTTCATGATCATGGCTTCAAACATTGGGCCTTCACGCACCACAAACTCGATCATTCGGTGGATGAGAGAGAGTAAATTCCTACAAGAAAAACACAGTTAAAGCAAACGGATTCAGACTGGCCACACCCCTTGACCACTACAAGAAAAATGTATAAAAAATAAAATAAAAAAAAGCCTGTCTGGTAGTTTAATTCACGCCTGCTGGATTTAGATCTCCTGACACGGATTCACGAGAATAAGTCGAGATAATTACGAGCCGATCGGGTCTGATTTATCGATATCTATCGTCTTTCTTTTAAATCTGTAAAAACAGACGAAGACGCAGAGATCAAACACTCGGAGAAAAGATTTACAACGAAGACGAGATGATCACTCGACTGGAAAATAAACGCTCGTGTTCACGTGTCACCGCTCGACACTCTGCAGAGTGACGATGTTTGACGTGAACCATGCAGCGCCCTCTGCTGGAGACAGAACTGCTGATGTAAAATTTAAATCTGTGTGACTGGTGAATAAATCGAGTGATATGGTCGCAGAGCTGCGGTAAAATGTAGCCGATTAGCCGGCACCGGTAACTCTGATATCGGTTGATATTATGGGATGGACGATTGGTCAGTCGGGCTCGAGGATGTCGCTCTATGACGGATTCACAGAGGAGGACTAAAGGTGAGATTACGTAAGCAGGCGTGAATTAAACTGTGACGAAGCCTCTGAGCATCATGACATCAAGACTTTAAAATGACAACTGATGACGTTTCAGTACAAACTGTGGAGCTCATCTAATCAAATTCAGTGATGGTGAAGATAAAAAGATAATAAATGTGTCTAAATTCAGTCAGTTACATTGCCTACGATGCTACAGATTAGCATTACGTAGCGTAGCATAGCGCTTGCTGCCTGGAGCCTTTTCTTCCTCGATTCAAGTTTCACAAAAGTGAAGCTGAAGAAAGTGTGGGAAAGTGAGAGCAAAGACACGGCACTGACTCAAAGTGCCGTCAGTGGCGTGCCTTTGGTTTCCCGCTCCTCTCCTGGCTGAAGCACTCGGAGGAAGAACTACAGCAGTGTCCGATTGTTGGCCTGGATAACTTGGTCTACAGGAATGAGCCGAGCGCTAACGCTCCTATGTGACATGATTTGATTTTAAGGCTGCGTACAATTTTGCCTCAAGTGGCCAACAAGACAAAAGGATGTCTTTCATTTGACAACACAGATCACATTTACTTGTATTGGAGCCGATCGTACCAATGGCGAGGGGTAAAATTCAGTATACTTTCCCAATCCATCCCATGAGGCTTTTCAGGTCCCTCGCTGCTGCAGACAGTTCAACTTGTGCTGCTCACCAAGGCCAATGTCAAAGGTCATATATAGACTAATGCTAGCTTTGGATTTGTTAGCAGGTGGGTGGGGGGGGGGCCAGATTTACTGAGCGCCCGATAAAGAGTGACAGAGGCCAAGGGGGTAGACGGTGCGAGTGAGCAATGGTCGGAGAGCGCCATTCTTACGACTACAGAGCTAGAGTCAGCGGACTGTGTGTGTGTGTGTGTGTGTGTGTGTGTGTGGAAGAGTAACGTGGATGCATGAAGTGAGAGTGTGATGAGCTACATCCACCGCCAACGATCACTAAGAGCTACCAGGATGTTTCTGTTACGTCTATAAAATAAAGGAAATATGAGTGATGGAGGAGCGAGAGCGAGAGAGAGAGGAGAGAGAGAGAGAGAGAGAGAGAGAGAGAGCGAGAGAGAGCGAGCGAGAGAGTGTTTCTTAGTATGGACTGACAGCATGACAGTGTGCAGCAGGCTCAACCATTGCTCAGCCGTACTGACCCGCCCCCCTGTAGCATGCAGTGATCAACTGATCAAACTTTCAGCTTCATTAATGGGATGTTTTGTTTTCTAAAGTTTGTACACCAATTTTTAAAAAAGAAAAACATGTACCTTTCTGTTGGGATAACCACTTTGACTATGGCTTGCGACAGAGTCTGTATATGAAGTCACATCAGATAATAAACATAGAATGTGAGTATTGTTAAAAGGCAACAGGTGAAAAATATAAAAAATGCATTTTGAAAAAGTGCACATAGACAACAAGGTTCCTTTTACTGCTGTCAGATTTTACTAGGAAAAAAAAAAAAAAAAAAAAAAAAAAGGCCAAACACCCCTGAGACTGTCTTCACTAACACATCTGAGCATCTTCAGCACGCTAACATTTCTGTCATCACTTCTAAAACAGTGCTACACTTTAACTCGACATAGACTATCATGCACATGTAAAGCTGAACCCTCCCTGCTAACATCTAACCAGCTGAATTAACAAAAACCCACGAGACAAGCCCAGGAGGTAGCATGCTGAGTTACCTTCTCAAACTCCTCCTTGTTTTTAGGCGGAGGAAGCAGGGGGGCGTTGGGGTTCTTGAGCCGCTCTCTGGGCTGAGCGTTGAAGGGTAGGCCGGAGGGAGGCGGGGGGAGTGTGTGCTCCATCATGGAGGGAGGGATGTAGATGGGGTGGGGAGGGATGGGCACACCTTTGCCCCATCCTAATTTCATCTCAAAGTTCATGATCATCTTTCCTATAAAGGGAGGGAAAAAAACAAAACACTCAGATGACCACACTAATCGGATCTTTGCAGCCGTCAGAGTCAGATGAAGGTCATTTCTGGAGTTTAAGGTTAAAGCAGAGACAACACGCCTCGTGCTGGAGCAGCAGCAGACGTGAAGCCGGCCGTGTCTCCGCGTGCAGCCTGGACAGGAACGAGACGAACAAACCTCCGACATGTGACATCATCAAAAGCATCTTCTTACCATTCAGGTTCTTGAGCGCTCGCTCAGCATCCCTCCTGTTCATGAAAGCCACAAAGCCACAGTTCCTCTCCCGGGCCCGCTCCTCGTCCGTCCTCGGCCACATGATCTTCACGCTGGCCAGCGGTCCATAGCGGCCAAACTCCTGACACAGCATCTCCTCATTCATCTGTCAAAACAAAAAACACCAAACATGTTTATTTTCTTCATTCAAAAGGACAAATCATCAGCCTGTAAAATTAAACAGCTCTCGTCTGATTAAGACTTCATTCATGTTTGGAAGCACATTCACCTGTGGATTGATGTTTCCCAGATATAAGTTGGTCGTGGATGGATCTCCGACGTCATGGGAACCTGGCGCACAATCATCCAAAACTGCAGAGACAAAAAAAAAAAAAAAAAAAGAAAAAGAGAGAGGAGAATTTCCTACAGCTGTCTGAGGGGGAAACTTACTTTCTTAGCAAGATGAAGATAATTCACGGCCACTATATTAAGTCACAATTACCACTGGACGGACGGTTTCTTCTTGAAGAACCATCCGCTAAAAAAAGCAGAAAAGCAGTATAAATTTTGTTTCAGGGAAACGGTGGACAAAAAAAGGGGGGCGGGGGGGGAGTTTAAGCAAGGCGTGCAGGACAGGGCCGAGTTAGAACCTGGAAGACAGACTCAAAGACACTTACACGAACGTCTTCCATCAGCACCCGAGAGAGGCTCAAAGCGACTGACCCGTCCTTTCATCTTGTGCCTCTCGTCCCTCTCCTCCTGTATCCTGCGGGAGAACGCCACAGCGTACGGTTAGAGACGACACTGAGTCATAAAGTGAAGTCAAAGCTTGATCCAAAGGCGGGAGGACTGCTTGAAGGCTTCTTCAGTTCTGAACTTTCAGATCTAGAAACGTCCTGTGGAGGACGCCCATCAGAGTCCAGCTACCTTTGGATCAAGCTTCAAAGACTTGAATAGATTTTGACATTTATTGATTTAAAGTTTAGCTGATGTGCACATAGCAATAACATTGGACAAATCCGACGCATTGATTTAACGCTTACTGTTTAAGCTCTTCTTTAAAAAGCTCCAAGTTGCTCTTCTTCTTCTCCTTCTCGCTCGTTTTCTTCGCAGACTGAAATAAAGATGTGAAAAATTTAAAAAAAAAATCCTCATCAGCGCAGCACAAACCAAACACGCCGTCGTGTTTGAGAAACAGGAGGATTCACTCGTTGACTGTGACGGTACTTACATGTCTTTTGTCTATTGCTAAAAACTGAGGTGGGGTTTCCAAAGGCAGGAAGCTTTTCGTCTGGGTCTCAAAACGGGACTTGGGCTTGTACAACTTTCCTTTCTTCTCATCGGCAGCGGCCTCCTCTGAAAGTGGGAAAAGAGCAAAAATGAAGCCCGCTGCCCTCAAATGAAACGGCTTCAACATAATGAATTGGAGATGCTAAAGCCCAGACACATCAGACCAACAGCTAATATTTCATCCATACTGATCAGCTCGTACCTTTTGTTGCATTCGCAATGCCGCCGCGGACGAAAGCCTTCACTTTCCCCTCCCCTCCTTCAAAAGCAGCGAGAAACTCCTCGTAAATCTCTGCAGCTGCCCGCTCGTCCTCCTGCACACAGGATTAAAAAAACAGAGAGGATGTAAACACGGTACGGCGTCTTTAGAATATGGCGAGGCGAGGGCAACACACGTGGACACTTACCTTCTTCTTTATTTCATCTTGTTCCTTCTTGCTCAGGGTTCTCTTCGCCACGGCCATTTTGCCGATGCTGAACGACTTCAGCTTGCTCTCCAGCAGCGCCTGTTTCACGACAACAAAGAACGGTTTGCTCGTTACAAATACAGGCTGGAACGCCGTTCACCACGCTCGCAGTCAAGTCACTGATCTGAGCTTTTACGGGTCATACTAAGAATATTAGGATCATGATGCATGTACAACAACATCCTCACAATGCAGGCTGTCCAACCTCGGGGTCCTGACCCCACGTGGGGTCATGTGGGATTCAAACGTGGTCGCCTGAAATTTGTTTTCATGGATCAATAAGAAATAAACTGTATATTAAAATATATTAACCATAGGCTTCTGTGGGCCACAGCGGACAGGGGTAAAAAAAAGGACCCTTTAGAGGTTGGAAAAGTAGGCTGGTAGGATCCCTTATTCTGGCATCACTCTAAAATTCCGACTCCAATAAATGGGTACCGTGCAGAACCAGACCGCTTGGTGGTAACGGGGCTGCAGTTAAAGAAGCTGGGAATCAAACCCGCAACCTTCCCGGTAGAGAGATGACTGACTCTACCAGTTGATGCACAACGAGTGGGTCGCTACAGACAAACTCAAACACAATAAAAGAAGCAGGAAATGTATTTAGAATAAAACCAGAACTAAATAAAAAAAAAAAACACATTTAAGGAAGTTTAAATATAAGTATACTGAATGTAAAGTCATGTTACCCTGCCTGCAGACAGCCTCAGGTGTGATCAGTGTTTTTAATGAATCATTAAGGTGATGTCATTGTATTTACTTGCCTGTTGTCTGATATTTATTTCTATTATTTCTCCGTTTGTTTAGTCCGTCTGTTTACGTCTGTTCCTTTCCCTCACTTAAATCTGGATGCATTTGTTTTTACCTATAATGCACTTTGTAAACAACTGTTTTTTAAAGCTATATGAATAAAGTTATAGTTATTATTATTATGTGTTGACAGACGCAAAGCATGCACATGTTGTGTATTAGTAGTTTGCAGTGACTGCACTTCATCATCAATGGCCATTCATCATGAATGAATATATAAGTAAATGAAATAATAATACATTTATAAAACTGTGGTATAAACTGTCCAGCGGCCTTCTCCAACCTGCTGCAGCGCCGCACACAGAAACATGATCCGGGGCCTTTACGTTCAAAAGCCCGAATAAAATCTTTAAAAATCGACACCTAAATCAAGCAAAGACTTAAACTTGCACTAATGTGTCGTTATATTTTAGAAAGATCTTGGGAATATATTTATTTCAGACTCAACTGTCCTCATTTCCCCCCGGGTTTGTTGAGGCTAACTCGTTAGCATAGCTGAGCTAATTTATCCAGTGTGGTTAGCATTAGCATTAGCATAAAAACCGTTGCGTACTTTGATGACTACCGGAAACACCCGAACACGTAAATATGCATAAAAACCCCACGTGCAGATTAATAACACAGTTCACTTCACGACATGTTACACACAGCTAATGTTAAGACAAAGTGGTCGTTCACCTTAGCGCTAGCTTTCTGAGAGCCACCGGGCGCTCGGTCCGCCATCTCTTGTTGGAACTACAATAAAATCGACTATCGATTAGAAGATAGCGGTTCATGTAAAAATTCAGGCGACACAGTCGATCACCGAGTTCGCGATGACCGGAATACTCGATAGTTCTACTGTTTTCTTTTCTCTGTCGACGTATGGAGAAATTTATGTGTTTTTGGATTTAGTTTGGTGTTTAGTTTACTAATATTTGGTTAAGTTGTTTATTTAATTATAATTTAGAAAAGATAAAAGTATCTAAGTAATACAAAAAACAAAAGCAATACAGTTTATACATACATAGATCGTGAAGCTTTTTTATTTCATATATATACATTCAATATATATATATATATATATATATATATTTTACATGTTTAGGTGTTTTATTTTATTTTTTTGTGGGATTTTCTTTGATCATGCCCACATGTCCAGTCTTTGTAAATGGTCTATGCACTCTGTAGACATTAAGTATTTCTTATATGCACACACATGATTTTATTCTATGAAATGTTTTTAAATGCTTTTATTGCCTTTGTGAAGCACGGTTTTAATCTGGTGTATGTAGAGGCTGTGTAAATGAACGGGCTCTGCCTTGCCTTGTCTTACCACATCTGCTCCAGCAGGTGGTGCTGTTGCTCTCCAGCGCCCTCATTCACATCTCTGTCACCTTTGCAGATTCCTCTGACAGGCAGCCTGAGGCGACTTTAAACATCATTTTAATGCAGCTGCTGGAAAAGAAGAGAACAAGCCTTCTTACATATTAAACACCGCCCTGTATGTGCAGAAAATGAGATGTTGGCTATTTATCAAATATGTACCATATGTACAGGGAACATACTGCAAACCAGGAATGTCAGACCATTCAAGCATGATATCTTGGCTCAAGTTTATTCATGCCACCTTTTTTTTCTCCAGGCCAGGTGTATTATGAAACTAATGCAAGACCTCGCACCCTCCCAGCGCTTCTTTAATCGTTTTCTTTTTTTCGTGGGGGGAAAAGCAGCAGCCTGTGTGCTACGTCCCTCCCTCTACACGCAGAACAAACGCCTATATTCATCTGCTCCAAGCTTGCAGTTACTGAAACTCCCGCAGGAACTCCTGGCTACTTTTCCTCCAAACCGTGTGAGCTGATGAACACAATGCCATTCATGCCACGGGGCGAAGGCAGGCGACGCGCGTGCTCCGTTTACCCAACAATGTGGAGAACATGCAGTCTTTTCTGCGCATGGAGTCTACTCTTCCTCACAGATGTCTGTGCGCAGTCTCAGCTCAGGTACACCTTTATTACTACCTTTTATTCCGTTCAGTGGATTTGAAAGCTTGAGGAGTGAGCAAGGTGTTGCTGGATCTTGTGCAGCCCTTGGAGAGGACTCAGCGTCAGTGGAGTGGAGTTCATGTAGAGGCACAGTATGCAGTACATGCGGCGCATAGAAGGAAATCTTTGTTAAAGCAAATACTCTGCGTTTTTTTCTTTCTTTTTTTTTTCTTATGAAAGCATGTCATTCTGAATCAGAGAACCTTCTTTCTCCACCTAGACCAACCTTCACCTGTGGGGGAAACATAACAGGGGACACTGGAGTGATTGGGAGCCAGGGATACCCAGGAGTTTACCCTCCAAACACCAAATGTGTGTGGAGAATTACAGTAAGTTCACTTTCATATTTTCTTTCCTCACATTCACAGTTATGAAGACGATGATACAGTTTATCAATTGTTTACAGAAATCCACCAAACAGCTGCACAATATGATACTCTGCCACCAACCACACACTCCTAATTTCCTTCTAAAAATACTGAACCACAGCAAGCAGTCAAGTCAAGGCAGCTTTTAGCTGACTGGCTCCATTGAAAGACTCGCCATCCAAACACTAAGGATCGCAGAGGACTGTGTTGCATTTCCCTGCTCTACTCAAGTCAGAACTGGTGTAAAAAAAAAGTCTTAATTTCTGGGCATCACTGAAGGAACAAGCCAATATCATTCATGCGAGTGACCTTTTATGTGGCATTGACCTTTAACCCCTCATGTAAATCCCACCCAGGTCCCTGAAGGAAAGGTGGTGGTCCTGTCGTTCCGTTTCATCGACTTGGAGAGCGACAACCTGTGCCGCTACGACTACGTGGATGTTTACAGCGGCCATGTCCACGGGCAGAGACTCGGACGCTTCTGCGGGACGTTCAAGCCCGGCGCCCTGGTTTCCACGGGGAACAAGATGCTCATGCAGATGGTATCTGATGCCAACACTGCTGGGAGTGGCTTCCTGGCTGTTTTCTCTGCTGCCCACCCACATGAGAGAGGTAGGCACACTCTTGATCTTCCGGTTGATGTCGTTCAAAAAGTTGGAAAGGGTTGTAGCTATGTAGCGATATGGTGAGGGTGTAAAACAGAGGACTGTCTCAGAGACTGGCCTGGGAGTGTGTCAGGATTTAAGAGGCTAATTATCACAGCTTTCTCATGCAAACAGACACATAATAAAACAAAAAGAGTCACGTTTCTTGGTCTCTGTGAAAAGCAGTGACCTTTAAGGTGTTACGCTTGTCCAGGACAAGGCCGTAAGTTGAAGGTTCAGGCATGTGGACAAAGAGGGAGGAACGTCTGAACGCTTCTCGCAGTGTGATGTGGAATTTCTCACTGCTGTTTCCTCAGTTGGCCGCACAGGTCTGAAGCATCACTTACGCTTGAGACAGCCTCTTCTTCTCTGTGAGGTTGCGAAATCCTGCGTCCTGTTTTTGTGGAATTTTAATGGCTGGTTCTTGGTACCTAAGGAGCTGACAGCTGTAAGTGACCATTCCTATGAACCAGTCTGTTCAGAACTCGCCTCACAGTAGGTGCCCAGTTTGTTTTAAAGAATATATTTCTGCTGGCTGCGAGGAGAAAGAGTTGGGGATGACATGCAGCAAAGAACCAGGTATGATTTGAACCCGCGGGCGCTTGACGAGGACTACGGCCCCCCCTTCATGCACGTGACATAACCACCAGGATATCTGGCGCCGCAGCACGTCTTTGTTGTTGTCGAGTGTCTATTTTTTGCCACTGAACAAACTTGTCATTCTTTTGGACGAGTGGGAAAGGAAACATTTTTCTACGTGTGTCACACAGAAGCTGTGTCTCTGACAGCTTGTGCGCCTGTGCTTGTTATTGAGATGATGTTTATCAGATGCTTGACGAAGTCGGGAGCACGGTTGTCTTTTTTTAAACTGCCTAATGAGTAACTTCCTTCCCTGGGGTGCACACATAATCACAAAGAAGGCCACAGAGGGCACCTATTAGAGCTCATGGTTTACGGCGGGATCGTATAGTGTACATGCCTTTCCTTCCTTAAAAACAATGATGGGAAACAGATCTGAGGATTGCACACTCATTGCTCCACAGGGGAGCAGTACTGCGGGGGCAGATTGGATAAACCCTCTGGGACTTTCAAAACACCCAACTGGCCTGAGAAGGACTACCCAGCTGGGGTCACCTGCGCCTGGCACATCGTGGCACCAAAGAACCAGGTCAGAGGGGTCAAAGACGACTCATCTTGTGTTTTATTTACGTCATATGTTTAAAATCCTGCTAGAAAAAATGTCTCTCACAGATTGAAGGAAATCAGCTCAGTGTTCACTCTGCCCAAACTCCGGGCAGAGTGAGCAGGAATGCTGTGCAGCTTTTTGCAGCATGTTTGAGTCAGTGTTTATTTTGCGTATGTGTGTTTTTTTAATGTGCATTGTTTTGGATTTTACCTGATGTAAATGCTTTAGCCCGTGTCAGCCATCGAAGGTTCTACAGCCTACAGAATACGTGTTCAAAGACTGATCAGTGTGTAACAGGCGTGGATCAGAGCTACATCCTGTTACTTCTTTAAAAGCTTCCACTTCATTGAACATGATCTCGTCTTGTGATTTGAACCCGGCTGCAGATCATCGAAGTCAAGTTTGAGAAGTTTGATGTGGAGAGAGACAACTACTGCCGCTACGACCACGTCTCTATCTTTAACGGGGCGGAAATCAACGACGCCAGGAGAATCGGCAAATACTGCGGAGACAGCCCCCCAGCGTAGGTGATTCTGTCCTGGAGATTTGACCTCTGTCTGAAAATCCACCACTCCGACTTCTCTTGGGGTTAAACTCAGTCGGCTTGTTGTTGTGTCTTCACAGGCCGGTGTTCTCAGATGGGAACCAGCTCCTGATCCAGTTCCTGTCAGATCTCAGTCTAACCGCTGACGGCTTCATTGGACACTACAAGTTCAGACCGAAGAAATTCCCCACCACGACGGTACCACCCACCACGACCACGCAGCCCGTCACCACCAGGCCCATACGTAGGTACCAACTTTCATCCAGTAAAAACCCTGAAAACACTTCTCACATCTCTGAAGTTTTCCTGCAAACATGGTGCTCACCGGGATTCGTCTTCGTCATGCTTGTGATTACAAACTGTGAATCAGAGCTGCTTATCAGTTGAAGAGGAAAAGCATCTTAACACAGATGTTTCTCCGACTCAGTCGAGGTATTTGGGCCTCGTTTCTGCCATGATGTCAGACTACGATAACACCTTCTGGTTGGCTTCCTTTCCCAACTTTTCTTCTCCAGCGAGAATAATATTTTCACAGTCACATTTTCGTTCTTTGAATCTTCCCTATAAGGACTCTTTACAATCTTAAAGGCTTAAAACAGATGTTCCCTCGTCACACGATCCGGCTATTTAAATTCTGCACATTGTCTTCCGAGGCTGACGGCCTTTAATTTGAAGAGCCTCTTGTGCTACTGAGAATATTCTGCATATAAACCTCACAGTAGAAACAGATGCAGCCATAACTCACATGTTTGAATCACTGACACAGATGGATGTGTGTGTGTGTGTGTGTGTGTGTGTGTCTCTCTCTCCACAGCTCTAAAGTACTCCGTGGCTTTGTGCCAGCAGAAATGCAAACGACGGGGAACACTTGAGAGCAATTACTGCTCCAGCAATTTTGGTGAGAATATCAGCGTTTATTGGAAGTGACCTGTTCCTGCTCTTTTTATGGAGTTAGAAAGTTTCACCTAAAACGTCCTGACCTACACTGTACAGAATCTTTAAAGGGTCACACAGGCTGCAGGACTAACCTGCAGCTAGTTAGGGGTTGGGACCTTCTCCAAAAACTCACCTCTTTCTAGAACTCCATAGAACCTCTAACGCTCTAATGCCACAGTTAGACGTCAAGGGTTTTCTACTGTGAGCAAAAAAACAACAACAACTGTAATTTTCTCTTTTGGGAACTTGGTTAGACTAAACAGGCAGTGACGCTTCACCCTTTAGAGTTCAGAATCAAAAAGGACAACTGGACAGGAGACACAGCATGTAGACGCTAAGCTGAGGCTTTAAAAGGTCGCATATTCTGCGAAAAACTCCTCACCACCTTTAAACACTTAACTTGTCTCTAGTCTGTTTACAAACCCCCCCAATGATGAGAAAAGTCCATCCTCTCTGTCTTCTCAAACAAGTTGTTTGGAGGTGTTCCCTTCATGACATCACAAATTTGTGATGTCCCTCGAATTTCCCTCGGGATCAATAAAGTATCTATCTATCTATCTATCTATCTATCAAAGGGCAGTAGCCCCTCCCCCAGGTGGGTGACACTCCCACAGCTAGGTGTTTGTTCTGCCCTCTGAGTCTGCCTTCTCACTGTACACAATAGGACATGGAGCCAGAAAGCAGCGAGTACACCCGAGCCCTTCCAGAGAGGGGGCGTGGTCAGACACAGCTCATTTACATATTTAAAGCTACAGTCACTTAAAGCATTTGCTTGAATCAAAGCCAGAAACGGAAGTTTGGATTCTAAAGGACGGATCATATTTATGTAAGGACTGTCGTGTTTTAAAAACTGGTCTCGTGTGAACGTGTTTGTCTCCACCAGTGATCACTGGAACCGTCATTACCGCGGTGATGAGAGGAGGAAGTATGTACGCCACCGTCTCCATCATCAACGTGTACAGAGAAGGCAATCTGGCCATCCAGCAGGCGGGAAAAACCATGAGCACCAAGATCACAATCCTGTGCAAGAAGTGTCCGTTTGTCAGGAGAGGTGAGTGCCAGAGAAATCAAATATTTATTTCTATATTTTTTGTGTATGTACAAATAATGAGGTGAGGTTCCTGGTTGACTGTTTTGAATAACCTCTGGCTCTGAGTTTGCCTCCGTCTCCGTGCCGTCACTTGGTAAAGCTCGTCCCAAAGTGTGAGGTGAGCGGCAGAACTCAAAGTCCAAACAGTCACGTGTGATATGTTTATACGTGGGCGTATAAACATATGAACACAGACCTGCCGCGAGGTGTTTCTGATGGACGGCCTCCCTGAATGTCTCTGCCGTTCCGCCACTGCATTCAGGTGTTTTTTGTGTGACTTCACCAGGCTTGAACTACATCTTCATGGGCGAGGTGGACGATGACGGCCGGGGGAAGATCGCCCCTCAACACTTTGTGATGTCGTTTAAGACGAAGAACCAGAAGGTGCTCAACGTGCTGAAGAACAAGCAATGCTGAGTTCCTGCAGCTCTCTGATGATCTCAACTGGTCACGTGTCCTCTGAGGCTTGTATGTGGATGGAAACAATAATCCCCCCCCCCCCCCACAGAAAAAAACCTCCATGTTAACAACACACACACAAAAACAAAACTGAATCATGTAGGAAAGTCCTTTTCCTGTATTTATTCATTCTGCTGCAGAACACCTGTCGTCCATAAAAGACTGGCTGCTTTTACGTTACTTCCTAAGATTATGGTACGTTCCACTTGATCGAGGAAATCCCGAGTTGTGTCTTTAGGAACGCCCCCCTGAATTAGTAGGTTAAAATCCAACGTCTGCATCGACAGTAACGTTTAAGCCTTACCTGTACTTAGTCCTCTTTTTGTGTAATCAAATCAATCACAAGGATAGCATCATACAAGTTCTGTTCGTGGACGTGTTGTGGTGGGGGGTTTTTTCACGGGCACACTATCACCATGTGTTGTTCTCGCCCGCTGTTAGCTAGCTAAACAAAGGTGCTCCTGGAGGCTTCCATATTAAATCGTCTAACTTGTTGCCAACTTGCAACTGGAACACGGTTAACTTGGGTGTGACGTAATTCCCAGCTCCCGAGATCCGAGTTGCAAGTAAATGGAACGCACCATTCACCTGTAACAAAGATGGCTGAAGTGTTGTGAAATTCCCTCACCAGCAACAGAAACCATAAACGAGAAACAACATTAAAACTCTGAGATCGCACGATCACAAGTCAACATTTTCCATACTGCGCTTTTAACTTGTTTCATCTTGTGGTTGTTTAGTACAATCAGTTAAATTTATAATTTTATATTGATTAAAGATACGGACTTAAAGGAAGAATGTGCAACTTTTCAATCCAGTAGATGTCGCCCTTGAGCGCCCCAGCGTAAAACCAACTTCTGTTTGGCCACGCCTCCTCCAAACTGAAGCCTCCTCCAGAGACACGCCTCCAACATTTCTCTTCTCGCGTTCGAACGCAGCGGACTAATTTATCCTCGGCTCCAGCTGGAACCTTCTGTGTCCTCCGTTGTTGTGTTAGCATGCTAATGTTAGCGCTCTTTAGTTAGCTGGTTAGCTTCATGTAAACTGACACAGAATGATCTAAAAACTCTTCATCCAAATAATCAGTGAGTATGTTCTTCTTCTTCTTGACTCAAACAGCTTTTATACACAAGGGGAGGAGCCATGTAAACACAGCTCTGACAACAACACAGCCAGCAGGACTCCAGCTTCACATTTACACTGAGACTGGATTCATGTGTGTCACATTCTTCCTTTAAAATCACACGTCTGATTGATATTTACTTAATTTATAATACTTGGCATATTTTAAAAAGCTGCAGTTAGTTTTCAGGGCTGGAAGCTGAAAGTGGCCTAAAAAGTGCAATAATATTAATATTAATAATAATTATAATAATTATATCAACATGATTCCTTGAGTCTCTTTGGACTCAAAAGCGTCGACATCAGCATCGTTGATTGACTGACATTGTTTTTAAAAGAGCTAAGAAATGAAATTATTTTCATACGGAAAAAAAGTCTGTGAATATTATTTATATTTTATTGTTATCATCTGCAGAAAATAAAACTCCTCTAATGTTTTCTTCTCGTCTGGTTTTCTTTTCGTTGTACAAGAACTTCAGGCTGGAAATGAAATGAAGCCAACTTATAAATGTGATTGATGTGTCTGCACAGAGTGCTGTGAAGCATGAGAATGGAAAAGGTGTGTCAGGGACGCTCGCACATGGATAGACGGCGAAGAGAAAGGTTGAAAACCAACACAAGCGAGGATCTCGAGAGGAGGGAACGACATCAGGAAGTGCAAACGAACAGCTTTAAGTCCGATCAGACGAACAGCTGCTGACAGGAAGTGACCAGAGGCAGAGCACGACATTGACCGCTGTTCTCAAGAGTTCCTATCAGGATCAAAAACTAACTATCGTTAACTTCCTTGTTGCGGCCGTAGGTGTTCATAAAGAGGTGGGTCTTTAGCTTTTTCATAAAGGTGCAAAGGGACTCTGCAGATCGAATGGAGTTTGGACGTTCATTCCACCACCAGGGGGCGACAGAGTAGAGAGCCCTGTTGTGAAGGTTGGATTAGACGTTGGCAGAGCGTGGTGGGAGGCAGGGAGGGAGCGAGCGTCGACCTGGACGAGAGAGAGTTGTTATCGTAAGCGAGCAGCAGAGTTTTAAATTTGATGTGAGCGTTAACTGGGAGTCAGAAGAGAGAGAAGAAGAGCTGAGTGACGGGTGACGTTTTGCTGCGTTTTGGACAATCTGCTGATAACAGTGCATGCAGGAAGACCTGCCAGTAAGGAGTTGCAAAAGTCAGTTAGTGATCCCAAAAGAGCCTGGACCGGGAGCGGTGTAGCACGCTGCGACAGCTCCGCGGTTGTTACGCAGAAAACCTACAAAAAAAAAAAAAACTCAACAAAATAGCAGAGTTCATCTCGAGCAAAATCAGATTTGATGGCCTTTAGGTAGTATTTCTCACGAGTCTTTATTTGGCTTTCTGTTGAAAACAATGGCTTTTGTTATTTACAAAACAGGTAGAGTAGCTGAATAATACATATGGGGGCCTGAGTCTGGAGGCTTTGGTGGAGAATAAATATTTTCTTAATGAAGTTCCCGGGTTTAACATCTGCCTCTGTCACTCGAGAGAGTTTTTGCACATGCTCACTGCATCCCAGATAAACGAGAAGCAGAAGAAGGAAAAAACGGGAGGAGACATCTCGTTCTCTCTCTCTCTCTTAGCTCCTCGGGTAGAACATGGCGTATTTGGACGTCCGGAAGCCCAGCAGGTCCCTCATCTCGTTGCGAAACTTGGAGAGGTCTTGGCGCAGGTCATTGAGATTTTCCACCGTGGCCTGATCCGTGCTCTGCATCTTCTGCCGCGTGGAGGTCAGGTAGCGGTGAACCAGGCAGCACATGATTTTCTGGTAGTTTTCGTCACACTTCTGCTTCAGGTTCTTCCACTCCTGAAGAGAACGACACAGAGGAGGGATTGAGAAAGCTGACAGGATGCTGCACAGATTGAAAGGATGAATTCCTGTTTATTTACCTTGAGGCTGTTTTGTCTTTTCACCTTGCCCTTTGAGGTGTGTGAACAGATCCACTTGCTCATGCTGGTCACCAGGTAGACCACGGTCTTCGGGGAGGGGAGGATGTTAAACGGCGGAGGCAGGGTGCACTTGTCGTCGAAGTAGCTCAGCCACAGTTTGGCCCGAGCAAACTTCCACTCCTTGTCCTCGTGATTCTGCAAGTCGACGAGGACACAAAGGACGCAGGAATGTGAGACTTAACTTTCACACACAGCTTCGCATTTAGAGAGCAATCCTGAAAATGCAAGAATTTGTGGAAATCTTTGAGGGGGCCAATGTTTTTCTAGCCAGGGAGTCGCTTTTACTCAGCGTAATCAGAATCAAACGGTTTGTACAAGAAAGGCCAAATGTGCAACAGGCCTCCGAAGAAAAACATCTGTGTCACATCTCAGAGTGAATTAGAGAAATCTGAGGATCTAATCCGAACCGTGAATGAAAACGTTGCAGCTTTAAGTCTCAAGTCGGACTCTAACTACCCATGACTCCGTTACAAAACAAAGACATTCTGTGCAAACAGACCGGTTCTACTTACAGCGATTTGTCTGAAGCTCTTATGGAGCATGGCCACCAGCAGCTTGGTCAGCACGATAACGACCACGATGTTGTAGGTGCCTATGATCATGGCGCCCACGAAGGAGCGCAGCTCTTCTGTGTAGTTGATGCGCGTGACGAAGAGGGCGACGTGTGCCAGCGAGAAGATGTACCAGAACAGGGCGTAGCAGGTCCCCATGAACCTGTGAATCACAAGACGCATGGTGCGGGTGAGACTCAAAGACAGGAAGCTCGTTAACAGGGGCGAGTCAAAAAACATGATTTCACTCATTTACAGCGACGTCTTTAGTTTAAGCAGCATTCTGAGCATCCGTCGCTTCGACCCTTACGTGTGGAAGGCGTCGTTGCTCTGCTGCTGGCAGAAAATGCCCTCGCAGTCCTTGGTCTGGTTCTTGTCTGGGTCCTTCTGGTCCTTTCCGTAGAGCTGCGTGAGGCCGATGGTGAAGGAGAACAACACCAGCAGGAAGAGGCCCAAAAACTTTCCAAACTCCTGCAGCATCTGGCCCATGGAGATCTGGAGAAACATGAAGGCGTGTCTGTTAATCCTGTTCTGCTTGATCTGATCTAATCCATCAGACATGAAGGTGTGTGTGTGTGTGTGTGTGTGTGTTTTTCTACGTTCCGGTCTGTTTCCTGCCAGTAATCCTGATTAACCACCAGGGCGGCTCTCTGGGGTCGGACCTGGCACCACAGAGGTCGTCTCGTCTGACGCTCACAGAAAGTGACGGCTTTCTTACCGACTCACAAGTAAACGTTGTAAAATCAAAACAGCAGCTTTCCTTTATTTCTGCACATTTCAGATGAAAATCAGCCGAACCTTTCAGTGATGATATTTGGATGTGTCGGTGACGTCGTCTGTTTAGAAGTTGTAACTACACTGGTTTTCCTTGAACCTCTTGTCACGAAGCTTTAGCATTTATGAATTAGCATAAGTCCAAAACAGATGTTTCAGTGGAGTAAATTAAAGAAAATTCCCTTCGTGTGTCCGCTAGCGTCTGATGAGAAGAGAAAGCATCTTTCACGTTTGCTTGGAGATACAGAATGCACGGTTGTGAACATGAGTCTTACATGAATTAGCTTTTAAAACTCAGATTTTAAAGGGAGTTTCAAAAATCTTCACCCTGCAAAGAGTTTTCCAAAAGGTGCGTTTTCAGTGACCTAGAGCGTAATTTTCTGTGTGTGAAAAACCTCCGTTTAAAAGAAAACCCGTCTTTGTGTGGAGGAGGCCTTGATCTGGTTCGAGTCCTGGTGGGGACACTACAGATCCCAAACCAAGTCCCGACAGACTGAGCTTCTGTAGCCGGCGAGAGAGATGAAAAAGCAACACGTCCTGACAGCCGTGACGCTCGAGCCCTACCTGAGGGAGGCCAAACAAACAGAGACAGTCTCCTCCGACCTCTGGAAAGCAGCTATTTATAGCCCTGAGTGGCTTATCTGTTTACTGGGACGTAGAGATGCTCAAACAAGGTCAGAACACGGCGGCCCCTGCATGAACACAAACACACACAGTTTCCAGTGTGAGGGAGAACCGCTCTGCCTGCACCTCCTGCTGACTGACAAACCGCTGGGCTGTTCGTGCTGAAACCAGTCTATTAGGGTGATTCATTATCATGTCATGGCTAAATCCCCCCCCCCTCCCCTCCCCGCTCACAGGGTTCGACCTGAGGCTCCTTCCCCACGTGTCGTTCCCCCCTCTCACCCTCCCTCACTATCTTTGTCTTTATTCTTTCACTCAGGCTTTGAATCAAATCTTCAGGTAAATCTTCCAAAACATTTAAGCTAGTAACATTTTCCAAGAAGGGCGGGGCTTAACAACTTATTAAGCTACGGTTTAGCTAGCTTGTCAAAAACCGCTGATTAGATTGATGAAAGATAACGGTTGTGACGTCAAAATCAACCGACCTCTGGGCCGTTAGCTTGTAGCATGACGTTAGCTTTTTACTTCTCTCGGCTGCATTAACTCTTCAAACTTCATATTAAATGGCGTTCGTCTGTAAAGATTATCCCGCTGAACTAAACAGAATCAGAAATGTGTGTTTGACACAGATTATTTTCTGCTATGATCCAAAATGAAAGAAAAGAAAAAAACGTTGAACCCATGGCGGAGATACTTCCAGATTGACCTACAAATATCCCTTTCCCAGTTCATGCAGAATGGAACTGGAGCGCCCCTTACATCTTTTTCTCCCAGCAGCCTCCATGCTTCTACGTGGGAGGTTAATAGGTGACGTCTGGGCAGACACACACTCACGCTTTCAGTCACTTTTTCCGACCTCAGCAGGGGGCAGAAACATCAGCTGACTTTACATTACCGCAACCCACACACACACTGCTGCTGCCTCACAGTCTGCGTGAGCGTGACCGAACTGCACGCTCACACATCCCGACTGGGGAGTGGAAATGTGTGTGTGCACGTGTGCGTTAGAAGAGAGGTGTGTCTGACATGTGAGTGTGAGTGCAGTCATGAACACACACAGCAAGCGTCTATTTCCAATGCTAATCATTTTTCCATCCTGACAGGCCAGACAGTGATGTCAGAGCGTGAGTGAGCAGAGGGGACACGAGACAGAGAGAGACAGAGAGAGACAGAGAGAGACAGAGAGACAGAGAGAGAGAGAGAGAGAGAGAGAGAGAGAGAGAGAGAGAGAGAGAGAGAGAGAGAGAGAGCGCTCATTAACAATCTGCAGGGCACCCTCAGTGTTTTATAAGTCAACCACAAACAGCACGTCGGCTTAATGACAGGATGGCATCCCTGGAAGCAGACTGACCTCACTGCATACCTTCATGTAATAAAGTCACACAAACAGGGGAAAAGAGAAAATCTGCCAAAACAAAGTCAGCCATTGGCCGGCTTCACACTCTCTCTTCTCTCTCTCTCTCTCTCTCTCTTCCAGCTGGCTGAGTGAGCAACAACACTATCATGCATAGTTTTAGATTTCTGTCAGGCCAAATGTTTGATTTCCAAAGTTATGTTTATTTGTTGTTATGTAAGAGACAAAAAAGACATTTCGTGCAACCATGCAGCTAAACATTTCCACGAATGTTTGAGACAAAAAAAACGGGATTTTGGAGGAAGACTCTTGTGCTCATCTGGTTTTACAGATCAGAGCTCTTTGCAACAGTCGCCCTCTGCTGGCCACTGACGTGAATGCACGGTTAAAGCCCTCCTGCATTGGCCTCACTGTTGATTCTTCGAGGCTTTACATCCACTTCTTATATACAGTACTTTCGGTTTAAAGGACCAATCAGAAAAGCCGATGCTTGTGGCGACTCAGCTGCGGAGCTTCATGGGGTTGTGTTGATTTTTTTTATGTGCAGATTATTACAGCAGCAGCATCAGTTAATTGTGCTTCATTCTCACACTGCCGAGCACAGCTGGTGTGACGTTTAGTGCCGGCTTGTCTTTGTGTGTTCACACTTCACGGGGAGAGGATGACAGTGGGCGGCGTGCGTGTGTCTGCGATGGGTTTAGGGAGCGCTAAAAAAAGGGAAGCAGTTTTATAATCCTTATATAAGATGTTTTTTTTTTTTTTCTCATTCAATGTTTTGAACAAAGCTCTGGCTGGTTACGTGATCTCACACCTCCGCAGGGGTCGTGTCTGGCTTCAGAGTACATCCTACCTGTAGAGGCCCCAGGATGGAGCTGGTGGTGTACATGAAGAAGAGGCGCAGGTAGCTCAACACGTTGGCGAAGGCGAACAGGCCCTCAGCCACCAAGATGGGGTGGAAGGCGTCCCAGTTCTTCCTCTCCGTGTCCTCCACATTCTTGAACTGAAGAAAACAGGAAAACAGACTGAGACAATAAATCACTTCGAGACGGCTAAATGTGACGCTAAGCGAATCATTTTCACTCCGTCACACAAACATCTTGTTTGGAAAGTAGTTTTTGTAAATCCATGATTTTCATCTCTTCCTGCTATTGATCAAATCCTGATGTGCTAAAACAGACGGGCTTGCTCGCTCTGTTTTGATCATCCACTGTTTGCTTTGTTGCCTTTCTATGTTTGTAATATAGGTTGGCGTTACACGTGACAGTCTGCATGTTTACTTGGCCCGCCCACACGCAGGTGAGGTCATTTATCCCGCTGGCTCGTTTTTCGAACGTCTTCCTTGTGATTTATTTTTAAGCTGTGCAGACCGCCGGGCGTCTGATTGACATCTCCTTTCTATCTCTCTTCACGCCTCTTAAGGTGTGAAAAATAACACTTTGGGTTCAGCGACCTCATCGCTGGCTTCAGGTTGAGCTGAGGTCTAATCACTCAGAAAATCTGAAAACACCCGTGTGGGCGTCGGATGGTTCTTTATTTTAATCTTTGGATAAAGGATGCACGCTGAAAGTAGTTCAGTTTGTACAGTACATGCAGGTGTGTCCTGTCATGTGTCGGTACCTTGCTGTTAGCGACTATCTTGAGGGCAAAGGTCGCGAGATAAAGGGAATTCATCACGAAGCTCAGCTGATTCCGAGACTCGTCCAGGAAGTCTTCCAGCCCCTCGTACCACAGACGCTTCACATCCGACCACACCATCCCTGCAGAGGAGCAACAATTCACCGTCACCACACACACACACACGGGGGGGACGGGGGACGGGGGGGACGTGTAGAGCTCAAGTAAAGAATAAAAAGGTTTCGTTGTCTGTTGAGGATAAAAATACGTTGGCTGGACGCTGCAGATTCAGATGTTATTAAATTAACATGTCCTTGGTTTCCATGGTTACAACAGAAAGTCAACAGACAAAACACAAGCATCAGCACATACATGGCTTTAGGCATCGTTTCTACATGTGATTTGAACACACATGTGAGTCGCCCACGACGGGGGGAGGGGGGGGGGTAGCAGCATGGGAAAGTGAGAACAATAGATAATAAGAGGAATGAAAAGCTTCTGTTTTTTTGTTTTTTTTTGTCACGCAGCAACAAGAAAAGTCCATGCCACGTCTATGGATCATGTTTGAATGACACGTCTGATCGTCGTTATTGAACGAACTCAGCGTGTTCTCAAATCTGCACGTCTGCAAAGCGTCTGGCAGTGAAGCCGTTTAGAAGAAGATAAGATAGCAGCTGAAGTTACTCAGATCGATGTGTGCTCCGCTCCTCCTGCAGTACTTAAGGATCACTTCCCCCTCTAGTGGGCGATCCCGACCCACAGAGAAACAAAAAACCCCGTTCCACGTCTTAATGGCTCCGCTGCTGATGATCTCACTCCTGCAACGTACAGAAGAGGCTGCAAACCACCTTCATAATGTTGAATAATAGAAGTCAACTGCCTCTCTCTCCTTTCACCACCTGTCAGGTGATGTTACTGGAGTGATTTATCAAGGCAGGGAAAAGGCGTGGAGAGTTCCACCAATGGGTTGTGGTCGTGCGGCTTTTCGTCTACCGGAGAGCGATTGGACGCTGTAACAGCGAGACGGGTTTGTGCTCCGAGGAAGCGGAGCCATTAAAGCAATTGAATGAGCGTGCTAATGGTTTCTGGGAGGAGAGTCCCTTCCCCTGAGAATAAAGACTGAGTCAATTTCTGTCCCTCTCCAGCCTGGCGGTTTGTGCACACGCGTGTTAGCATGTCTGCAGACCGGCTGGAGGGAGAAACAAGAAGCTGTGGTTTCTTTCTGTGCAGCTCAATTAGAAGCAGAACTCATAGATTTAATCCAGTCAGGCCGGGCTTTCTGTCGTTTAGCACGCTAACAGCTGTTTGTCATGTCATGTCTGATAGGATTATAGATACAGGATCCTATCAGGAATCAGTTTCTCTTCTCTATGCAAAGTTATTCTATTGAATTCTGGTTTGCATGATTCATTTTTTCACCATGTTGCATCCATTAGGTGATGCATGTTTTAATATCTGCCTGCATTGATGACGACATGTATGACAGCGCTCTCCGTGCTGGCGTGTTATTCCCAGCGTGCATGTCGAGTGTGAACGTGTGAAACGCTGACCTATGATCCACAGGATGAGCAGGTAATCTATCATCTCCAGCGGGGGGCCCATGGTGTTCTTCTTGCCCTCGTTGTAGACCAGAGAGTACAGGTTGAGCAGCAGCAGGAAGGTGAAGTAGGAGGCGCTGTGGATGATGAACTTGACGAAGGGCGTGTGGATGATTTGGCCCACGCGGGAGCGCGGCACCAGAAGGTAGCAGACGGACAGCAGCGGCCAGAGCACGGCCACGCTCAGCACGGTGGCCATCTTTAGACAGGTGTGTTTGCGGCGGTAGCTGGCCGTCTCTCCGAACCAGACGGTGTTGAGGAACTGTTGGCAGTTGGACTGAGCGACAAACTGTGAGAGAGGAGAGAACAGTCAGCTGATTCAACCTCAACACTGACGCCACAATCCTTCAGCGAGATCACTTTGTACTGTGATATACGAGTGAGCCCTCTCAGCTCTAAATTGCTCCTCGGCTGCAGACTTCCAGCTCCAGCCTTCAGTTTGTACTCGACTGCTGTTGCCTGGAGGAACGAGCACATGACTTACTTCAGCAGAGGAGCGTGTCATTTTTCACACAGCTCGCTTTAAACACGCTCTTTAACAAACCCGTGATGAAAACATGAACTGGGCCCTCTCCTAGTGTGTAGGCCTTTTCATGAAGACTGTGCATACTGCAGACTAGCTTTCAAACGGCAGCAGACCGTGCGCGTCTCACCTCCTTTTGGTTGTACTTGATGGCGAGCTTGAGTCGACTGAGGTTCATGCGCTCTTCCAGTAAGCCCCTCTTGTTGGTGTGATCCTCGCTGGACGTGTGGTTGAGAATCACTTCGAGCTCTCGAGAGTTTCGAGCCTGAGCCAGCAGGTCTTTGGCAAACATCTTACACTGCTTCGCCAGCTCCTCGTAGTCGTTCCTGGAATCACAACACGAGGGTTAGTCGTCACGGACAATATCACCGTGTGTCTTCTTCATCTCCTGGTGCAAGAAATGAGCTGACAACAGTCTGCAGCTGTCGTACCTGAACTCTACCTCCACCAGGCTGAGCTCCCTCAGGTCTGTGCTGAGCTCGAAGGCTCGGAGTATGGGGTCCTCCTCGGTCAGCATGATCAGAGAGGGGCTGGCCAGGCAGCGGTAGATGTCCAGACGGAATCTGGTCCAGAAAAAAAAAAAACAGAAGGAGAAGGTGGAGGTGAGGGTCGGGATACAGTGATGGGAGGATGCACGGAGGAGAAAAAGAAGAAGCTAGAACATTCAGTCCTCGGCTGTAGCCGCGGTGATTTGTACCAGCTTTGACCTCTGTGTTGTTTAGCAGCCAAACTGCAGACTGATTCATTTAGCTCAGTGTGTGGGAAGCTTCTCTAACCTGCACAGAGAACAACAAATGCCCGGCATAGCACATCATCCAAACCTCATCCAAAACCAAACTCATGCTTCTCTCTCTCTCTCCCCGATTTCTCACTCTACCGCTACGATAAAGGCAGAAGAAGTCCCAAATACATCTCATCATAGAAATGAATACAAGCATCTCCTCTGGGAAAAGCACAGTGGGAGTGGGAGTGTTGGTCAAAGGCGGCATTGTGCTGTAAAAAAGATAAAAACATTGACTCAAGTTCAGTGCGTACTAAATCATTTCTTCCCAGAAGCTGAAGCTTAAAATCCTGAGCCGATGTTATCATCAAAACAAGGAGCCGCCATGTTTCACAAGAACCTCCGAGCAACACTTCACTTGACAGACCTGCTGAGTCATAAATCCTACAGTACATACCACAGAAAGGCCAAATGGAAAAAAAAACACACACACACGCAGGCACCTTCCGGAAGACGAAAGTAAAGTAGAACTCTCCGGGTTACCATCAGTCATCAGGAGGAGAGCCAGCCGTGTTTACACGACCATGTTCTCCATCAGCCAGGTGTACCTGGAGTGACGCAAGCTGTCCTTCTTGTTTTTGGCATTGCAGAGCGTGCACTCGCAGCCGACGGCGTGCGGCCGGGGAAGAGAGATGTCCTGTTTCAGCAGCATGGTCAGGATCTCATAGTTGTTCCTGTGGGCTGCCAGGATGACCGGAGCCACGTCCATGGTGGTGGAGTACTCTGGGTTCTGGATGCGCTGCATCAGTTTCTTAGGAGAAAGAAAAGGTTATTGATTATTTCTGTCTGCAGAGCTTTTCTCAGCACGCAGACACGATGAGACTTACAGCAATGGAGGGCTTGGAGGATCGCCTCGGCCTGTGGTTTAGAAGAATGTCCACAGCTCCAACCACCTCAGAGTCGATGGCGACCAACAAGGCATCTGTTGCCTACAGAAGCAACATTATGAAGCTGTGAGTTTAGAGCAGATTAAAAAAACAACACTGCAGTGTGCACTGTGTTTACCTGGCAGCCATGTTCCAAGAGCAGCTGCAGGATGTCGAGATTCTCATTCTCGATGGTGATCGTGACGGCGTCCCGGCCCAGCACGTCCACGCAGTTAATGTTGAGCTCGCCGTGTCGGTTCTCCTCGAGCAGCTTCTTCACCATGTAGTAGTCACCTGAGAACCCACGGCCAGCACAAAGCAGCACTTTAGGAAAAAGTTTAAGCAGCATCAGGCTGGACTCCAGCAGTCCTCCTCACCCCCACTAACAATAACATCTCCCTCAAAGGACGGCGTCTGTGGCCGAGGCATGTTTACAGAGGCTTTATATGGTCACAGTGGAAGCTGCAGGCCTGCACACTGTTCACAACTTATCAATGAAAACACTCCTCCCTTCTGAGATGCCCCTTCGCAGTATCACGCTCACACACTGTCTGCATCCTGCGTCGACTCCCTTCATTTTGCTCGTGTTGCATTTCTGCGTTAAAAGCTGCAGACCACTTAGAGAAACTTGCAATGAAAGCAGACAATCATTTGAATTTATCTAAACCCCCTGAAGGCAAGCTTCTGCAGCAGCCAACGTGTAGGCAGCTGTGAGAGGTATTCACAGGGAGGGGGGGGGGGGACGCTGCACGCTGCTCTGCTGCAACTCTACCAAGCTGTGATTCTCTGTTTTGTTCATTTATCTGTTCTGTTGATGGCAGATGAAATACTTCCGTTGTTTATCTTCGCGGATCATTATAAAAGCCTGCAGGAGTCTCATGACTCTAAAAAAAATTACATGAGCAATGACCTTAAACGCACCAAGAGGAGCAAAAAAAAAAAAATGAAATAAAATAAAATAAAAGAAGACAAGCACCAGTGGACATCTCTAAGACAAGCAGAGCATTACCTTTCTCGCATGCCAGCAAGAAGAGCTTCTCGTCCAGCGTAGTTTCCTCCTTCACCTCCCTCACGTCTTTCAAGGCCAGGAATTTATCCGGAGAGGAAGCGTCGGTGCCCTGGTACAGAGCTGCCATTACGACGGAGAGCGAGTACGGCCAAACACTGATGTGCATCCCACTAGGAAGCAGCGACCATTACGCAAGAAAGCCCGTCATATGGGATGACATTGGCGAAGTCCTGTTTTTTTTGTCTCCCTTCTAGTTTGATTGTCACGCAGCTTAGCAGAAGCTTAACGTCGTCACGGGACTCATTTCATCCAGTGTTGTTATTGACGTCGCACCTCCGCTGCCTCGGCTTCACGCGCATCTGCTGTCCGTCTTTTTAAACTAGAACATTCCGCTTCACGCATGCATGTCGCGGTGAAACGACACCGTCACGTCCCTCCTCGTCGCGGTGTTTACATGCAACCATCTTCTCGCATCGCGGCGCTCCTGAGGATCTTTGTGGTCCTGATGCTGCTGCTGCTGCTGCTGCTGCTGCCGCTGCTGGCGAGGCGTCTACTGCGCATGTTTCCTCCTCCACCTGCTCGTGCACTTCGCAGGCGCAGAACCGCCGAGCTGCTCATGATTACGTAACAAGGCTTTCAATGCACCGTGCGTTCACATGCAGAGAGACTTGATTCTGTGAATACAGCGCAGAACACTGAGAGCTGCGAGCTTCAGCTGGGCTTTTATAGGCTACTTTTAGAAGTCTCCGTGCCTTTGTTGGTCCTGCTGTTGGCTGATCATTGAATTCAAATTGAGGGCTTTTTTTAAACGAGCATGGTCCATGAACACTGCTCCTCAGTGTGGCAGACACTCATGGGAGATAAAGTCTGCACAGCCTGACTCATATCCATATTAGTCATGATGATGAACAGTAATGTAAACCAGAGGAGTACAAATGAATGTGCATAATGCCACAGAGGAACTGTTAAGACAAATATGTCTTCAGGGACAGTAGGGATGCACTGATTGTGAAAACCAACGCTGATACCGATGATCAAAATAAGAACTGGGCTGATAACCGATTCTGATATTATATTCATTGCATCTTAGGTGCCAGAACGCCGACATTTTCACTCATGTTTGACCATGAAATGAGATCAGAGTTTGTCCAACAGTTGACTTCATCTGGCCTCTGAGGTGATCGAGATGTCAGCATTAAATTGATACGACACAGCAGACAATCATCGGACGCTGACATCTGTTCAGGATACATTTCTTCCCGATGGGTCGATCATGTCTGGAAACAGAGCCGATACCACTCATGTAGTGTACACACAGGTGTAATTCTAAATCCCCTCTGCTCCATATTATTGATTGATGTCATACAGTAGAATCCTGCAAGTTTCCCCAGGGTGGTGATGGGATGAAACCTCCCTTCTCTGTCTGATATTGGCAGTTAAAGAAGTCTTACATGTCAGTTTGTATCCTCTGCTGGACAGGACACTTGAAAAACAAGAGGCTCAATCTCCCTTTTTAAGGTCAAGATTTTGGGGTTTATAAAGAGACGCGTTTGCGTTATGAAGGTGCTGAAACGTTACCAGTAAATATGTGTGTGCATGTGAGTGTGTGCAGGAGTCTGGATGGACACACTGCACCTGTCTTATGAAATAAATGTGTAAAAAGAGAAAGAAGTCCGTTTCTTTGTCCTGACTCTGACCATATTGCACCAGCAGGGGGCAGCCTACACAAAGGCTTTAGGCTGTAAACATCTGCATTGGATGAGTAGGCCTATATACTACATACAGAATGAGAACCTGTGGGATAAAAAGATCAGAGCACAGAGCTCCAGACCATAAAGAGTAATTACTCCTCGTTCAGTCCGATAATCATCCAGACCATAAACGCTCTTCTATAAAGAACACGGAGCTGCGCTTAATCTGCAGCAGATTATGAAAAAAAACCTCAAAGTGGTATGGTTATAAGGCAGGCACATATTAGTGGTAAACGTGTAAAATAGACCTCATGCATTATGTTAGAGGGAACTACAGATCTCCAGTGAGAGGTCAAAGGTCACTCTGTGCCCTTCACTGGTGCTCGGCTGTAATCCCAAACTGACAAGCCTCTTAGGAAAGATGATTTTCAATCTGCAGAGCATGTGGTTTCCAGTGTTTGAACACATGGCTGTACAGCGTCCCAGGGCTTGTCATTTCCAGGGGAACAGCTGTCAGATGTCAGATTCAGCTGATTCAGCACCGAGCACAGTGCCAGTCATCGGCGCTGACCGGCTGCCAACAGATGCAATGAGGAAACACAGCAACATTCCCTCAGTCTTATGTATATTTTATGTAACATTTAATCTCAAACAATACATTTTTCCATATTCTGCAGAAATGTGAGAACAATAAGATACATGGGATGTTTCCCTGTTATGAATCAATTTGAGGCCGTTGCAGGTCAAATAAAGACTTTTAAGAAGCAGTATTGATTCCTCTTTGAATTCATTCATGATGAAGTTAATATAATACAATAATAATAACATGAGGACTTTCTATGATATCACTCTTAAAAAGGTGGAGCATCTCGATGCCATAAAAAGTCCTGAACGCAGCTGTGTGAGTGTTCAGAAGAAGGGTGGAGCAAAGTCCAGGGATGGAGACCTCTCCGAAACATAACAACAGCATCATTTCTCACAGCCTTCCATTGCTGGGGTCCGTGGGAGCCAACGCCGAGCCTCACAACCACACGGAGCAGGCAGCGTGTCCAATGGCGTCGCGTTCTGACGCACGACGCACCACCGCGGACCAATGCGGTCCCTCGGTGGGCGGGACTTTTCCTCCTTGTATTGTGATTGAATCGGTCCAGTTTGTATTAGTTGGACGAGCAGAAGGGGGGCAGGAAGAACGAGGGGAGACCTTTTTCAACAAACGCCGTAACTGTGGATACCGGGTTGTTTAACGCTCCGTCATGGCAGAAGCGGGATTAATGTGAGCGGCAGCGCGGCAGCCGCCTCGAGTCGTGACGCGTTGTGTTGTCTGCGGTGCCGGAGTCTGAGCAGCGGGGCTGCGTTTGCAAGGATGCACTGGATGAGAAGTGCGCAGGGATGCCTCCGCTGAGCGTGGACAAACAGGGCGGCTGTAACAATGATGAAGGCTTCTTGCTTTTTGTTTTGAACACGGGCCACACGCGGAATCAGTGCGACGACATCCAGCGCTCCTCTCACCGCCGCCGTGCCCATGAACACCGTGGCGCAGTGCAGCGAAAACGGGATATCGTGTTGTGGATTTCCAATCGGTGGTGAATATATTACCTAATAAGCTGATTCAACTGGGCATCAATCCCCAGTATAGGCTGTGCACATCATACAGAGCGTGCTGGTGCTCAGTCAATGTAAGGACACTGGTCCAGTGGTGACAGCCACTTTCCTTGGGCACAGATGAGAGGCAAACAATATCATCAACCACTGAAGTTGACAGCGCCTTGGGAGAAGGATGCTGGCTTTGGGAGGAAGCTTAAAACCTACCGGAATCATACCAAGATAATAGCACAGCCGGGGATCGTGATGAAAGTCCTCCGCAGGAAGAGGATTGTCTTATTTATGGCCTATTTTCTGCTGCTGGTGCTCACCATGCTCAACTTGGCTAATTACAAATGGACTAAAGAGCCACAGCAGTGCAACCATCAGATGAGGAGCACCACTTATCAGAGCAGATCTGACATTCGCTTCCTGTACAGGCCCTCCATGGCCAAAAAGAGACAGCTGATCTACGTTTTGACCACATGGAGGTCGGGCTCTTCTTTCTTCGGGGAGCTTTTTAACCAAAATCCCGAAGTGTTCTTCCTGTACGAGCCCATGTGGCACATCTGGCAGAAGCTGTACCCGGGCGACGCGGTCTCTTTACAAGGGGCGGCGAGGGACATGCTGAGCTCCTTGTACCGCTGCGACTTGTCCGTTTTCCAACTTTACAACAGCCCCGGGGGCAAGAATTTCACCTCTCTGGGACTCTTCGGGGCCACCCTCAATAAAGTGGTGTGCTCTTATCCGCTGTGCTCCGCCTACAGGAAGGAGGTGGTGGGGATGGTGGATGATAAGGTGTGTAAAAAATGCCCCCCTCAAAGCCTTAGACTGTTGGAGGAGGAGTGCCTGAAATATAACACCATAGTGATAAAAGGGGTTCGCATTTTGGACGTGAACGTGCTGGCCCCCCTCATGGAGGACCCGTCCTTGGATTTGAAGGTGATCCATCTGGTCAGAGACCCGCGGGCGGTGGCCAACTCCAGAATCAAATCCAGGCACGGATTGATACGGGAGAACTTACAGGTGGTCCGCAGCAGGGACCCAAAACTTCGCCGGATTCCTTTTGTGGATCCGGGTCACAAAGCCAACAAGAAGGACGGTTCGGACTATCACTCTATCGGAGCCATGGAGGTGATCTGTGACCGCACCTCCAGGACTTTGAGGACTGCCTTAAACCCGCCGGCCTGGCTGAAGGGGAAGTACATGGCCGTGCGGTACGAGGACTTGGTGGAAAACCCGGTCAAAATCCTGCGGAACATCTACCGCTTCACCAACCTCACCACCAACCACGACATCGAGACGTTTGCGCTGAACATGACCAGCGGCTCCAGCTCCTCCTCCAAGCCATTCATCGTCTCCTCCAGGAACGCCACGCAGGCCGCCAGCGCGTGGAGGACAGTGCTCAGCATCCAGCAGATCAAACAAGTGGAGGACTACTGCCACCACGCCATGTCCGTTCTGGGCTACGAGAGGGTCAGAACAGCCGGGGAGGCCAAGGACTTGGGCAAATCTCTTCTGACTCACTCCAGACTGTAAACGCACCAAAGACCTTTTAACGTAATGTTTGTTTCTGCATCGAGTGCCGTTTCCTCTTATTGTGGAATTAAAGCTTTACTTTGAATCCGTGTTCAAAGAGCTCGGCTTGCCACATTTGGAATGTATCATGTCCCCCCCCCCCCCCTTGCCCCGCCCCCCCCCCCCCCTTGTTGAATTTGCAGTGGTGTTTGAAGGGAGCGCTCCTTTTATATGGATTATTGGATGTTTGAGAAAGAAAAGGCCGACAGATAACGACTTACGAAGAGAAGCTGCAACCGTGGAAAAAAAAAAAGAACAAAAAAGAACAACTGTATAATTCATGTAACTTGTTATGATGACACTACAAAGTGGATGTTTTGAGGTTATTTTTGAATGTTCAAAAACCTTACAGAAGAATCTGTTTTTTTTTCTCTCTCTGCAGTCTCCATACTGTCTGTACAAGTGAAAATAGTGAATGAAAAAAAACAAAAAAACAAGATGAAGAAAGATCTGATTTAAAAATAAGCTCATTGCTGACGTTCTTTGTACGATCTGGTTGAAGTCAGAGACAATCATTGGATGATGTGCCATAAGTAGAGGTGTGAGTGTAGGCTACATCTAAACAGTATAGTGCTTCTTTTCCAGAGGACAGACTACTGTTTTTTTTTTTGTCACCAGACGCAGCGTGGACGACGTCACGGCTCCTCTCAGTGTCGCTGTGCGCAGTCTGTTCTACCATTTCAGAAATGTTTACAATTGCTTGCTCTTATAGAAAACACATGATCTGGGAATATTGCATTGAGTAAAGTTCACAGTTAACAAGAACGCTTGGTCCTCTGTGTTCATCCACCTGCACTGCTCGACATGTGACAGATTAGAGGACGGCGAGGTCAGCCGTGGGGATCCAGGGTCGCCTCAGAGTGGGGATGAAACAGTATGGTGGCCAGTATGGTCCGGCTGATATGGTCACAGTCTAATGTTTCCTGTGATGCACTGATATAAATATTCATACACATAATCGAAATCAGGAAAAGAAAACTGCACTACATGACGACTCCATGATTCTTCTCATTATTGCTGCACAAAAGCATGCTGGGATACCTTTTGAAGAAGACGAGGCTGCCGAGGTGTGAGTTCAGATTTAATCAGCCAATCAGGATGCAGCAGCAGCAGCAGCAGGTTTCTTGTAAAAGCAGAGAAGCGAGGACGCTGTTGATGGCCGAGACTCGTACAGTCAGATGAAGATGATTTTTCAAATCTCCTTAAAAAAACAAAACATTTTGTTAACTTAAAACACAAAAAGCTGCCTGAAGCTTCATGAAGCTTCATCCACCTCGTAGCAGAACACCTGGACTGATGAGAGTATGACGTATGCATGGTTTACATCGGTGTCTCCTCCTGATGCTGTCTCACTCTGCCCGTGCTGCACAGACGCCATAAAAATCTGATTTTCAGGATGTCAGCGATACGGGTTGAAAAGGGAAATAAAGCAACAGCAATGTGTTGAAAAGTGAGTAAAAAGTGTTAAAGTTACAGACTCGTCAAAAAGGATTTTCCTCTTAACAAATCGAACGTCTGCTGTGATTTGCTGAGGCTCAGTGTCATTTGAGACGTGACGCTCAAAGCGCTGGAAACGAGCAGCGGAGCGGGGCTGAATGTTTCCTCACCGAGGTTACATTAAACATGACATGGAAACTGAAATGTTCTCACACACGCTTGAAAAACATTTGTGGTTAATCAGAACGAGCCGTCACATGAGGAAATGTCAAATGATAATCTTTAGAAACTTCTGAGCATGAAGGAGCGCCTGCGTCGGTTTGGAGTGACCTTCTGCAGGCGATAGCGTCAACACTCAGAAGAAGCGAGATTGCCCTCTAATTAGATACAAAACATGTCTAATCGGGGTTAATTTTCACGAGGGGCCTGTGTCTTTAAGGACAGAAGAAGGCAGCTCTTCCTCTTTTGAAAAGCTGCTGATAACATTCAGTCTTTTTTTTTTTTTCACCCTGAGAACAAAACTGAATTCAGTCGTCAGCAAACAAAAGAGAAAACGTAGTAATTGAAGGCAGCAACAGAGGAGCATTTCACAGATGCAGCCATGCATTCACAAACACCAACATGCCTCACTTTCAAGGACAATGGCTTTATTAATATGACCAAACAGTGAGCCTGCACAGCCTGCTCGTCTCCAGGGGAAGATTTACAGAGAGCAGCACAGTGCCGTCTAGAAAGAAGTCGTACATGCTGATTGTCAATTTTCCAAATGCTGTTAATTTAGTCAGGCGTCAGGGAGTTTTTGAGCCCTCTGCAGGATGATAAGCATGGGGGGGGGGGGTCATAAATCCTGTATAATACACTTTAAAAGAGTTAAAAGGATTGCGGTTGGAAAAACAGCGCAATAAAAGTTTAACGAGGAGTTGGCAGTGAGCAAACGAAGAAGGCAAAAAAAATACGATTTCAGCTGATGAGTGAAAACGGGGAAGCTTTCGTTCACAGTGATTGTCCATGAGTTAATCTCCTTCAAAAGCAGAAACCACCAAGCAGCAACGAAGCTACTCGGCCGCAGGGATCAATGTGTAACTTCCACTGATCATCTGTTGAGAGACACGGAGCTTTTTCGTTTTTGCTTTTTCGTTGAAAAGTGCGCGCAGAGATCAGTTCGTGCTTCCTCTTGGTCGGCATTAGAAAGCGCTACTGAATTCTGCAGATCAAGCCAAGAATAATCATGAAGAGCATTAGCCTTTTGTAACTTCTTTTCCCCGTCTCTCTGCGAGTGCGTCTCTGCATGCAGCACGAGGGGGGTTGCCTGACCTTTCACAAAGCTTTTGTATCTCTGACTCCCGCTCGGCTCCTCTCAGATGCCCCGGCCAGTGACCCCTATTCACGGTGGGAGGCCGGGCCTTAGCCTCAGGGCAGCAGAGGCCGACGAGCCGGGGTTAGAAGTGACTTGTGGAGCTTCAGCTCTCCCTGGAGAGGGCTGCAGCAGTGCCCAGGCCCAGGTCTCCCTCCAGCAGGTCCTCCTGCTGCTCCGATGAAGTGTCGCCACCCACGGACCCAAACTGCCGCTCTGTTTTCTCCAAATCACAAGCAGAGTCACCTGGTTCTGTTTCACTCAGCTGCTTCTCATCCTGTAAAAAAAAAATCAAACATTATGATTATCTGTTGTTGTTCACAGAGAGGATTGTTTTTGAGAGGACTCACCTCCTGGATGTTTGGGCTGCTGAAGAGTCCGGCACGGGCTCCGCGACACCGTGGCAGTGAGTCGCACAGAGAAGGGCCACAATGTGTCAGCACAGGCTTCACATATCTTTGACCTTGTTAAGGCAAAGGTGTGTCAGTGTGAACAGCAGGGAACAAGAGGGGGAAGGGAATGAGTTTGTTTTTAGCCTCTTAGCGACCTAGCCTCGGGCTAACCTCGTCATAACTGAGAGGATGTCAGCAGGGCCAAAGATCTTTCTGCTGAGGGCACATTTGGTGATGATGTGTGAAATGAGTAAGTGCAGCAGTTTAAGTGTGTATTTACAAGTGCTCAAAAAGGGCTCAGGATATGGAAGGTGTCAGCTGTGAATGCTCAGCAGAGGATGTTTACTGTGGGTGGAACTAAAGGGAGTGTTTATGAGATGCAGATGCAGGAGGGCTGCTCAGAGGTCACTGACTAGAGAGAGAGAGAATTTCTTAAAGTGAATAACTTTCTGGAAATTAGGAAGTGAAAAACACATTATTAAAGGAGCAGTATGTAACTCTGACTCCTAGTGTTTAAAATGGGTACTGCAGCCCAAACTCAAACCACTGGAGAGAGCAGTCTCAGCGTGATGTGATGTTCACAGGCAGTTTGCATTAAGAATGTTTTTTCTCCTGTGAGTCACAGCGGGCTCTCTACGTTCGAGCTTCAGATGCTGCTGCTGTTTTTGATCAGGGTTGCTATGCTGTTAGCATATTTGGTGTTCAAGTACCAGCTGTAGTCTGCTCCTGGAGCAATTGTCCACAGCAAATGAAAGCCCACAATGAAATCTGCAGCAACGAATAAGTTCACAGGGAAGAAAACTGCACAGCAGCCGAACAGAAGAGGACTGGGTGGAAATCCAGTGTTTGACGCTTTTATTAGAAGTCTTCATGCAGCTCAAAGCTGGAAAAAGGCTCCATTTTTCAGAGAGAACGAGTTATTTCCGGTTGTTTTCTCAAGATCTCATCTTTTCAATCTTATCCTTATAATTGCAAAGAACAAAACAGAGAAATGGGATTCTTCTGCAGCCTGACTTCCTGTGGCCTCGCCCAGGTCACAGCCGACTCTTTGGCCTTTCTGGACTGCAGGACCTTCTTCACAGCTCTAGAAACAGTTTGAAGCTGCTCCCTTTTTTATTGACTCTGCACCGCAGGAACTCCTGAGTGGATGCCGTCCCAGCGGAGGCGGAGCCAGACTTTTTTTTTGAGTGGGGTAAAATAGGCTGCGTTGAAATGAAGAGAAGGCTTTAAGCAGCCTGCAGTAACACAACCACAAAAAGTAAAACACGAAACACTCGTCCTGCCTCAAACCTGGCAAAACAGCCAACCCGAGTTCAAGGCTTTGCAGTGGCCAATCAGATTTCCTAGCCACTCTTGGCTCCGCCCCTTTCTCCCAATCGGCTGCTGATGTTGAACCAATGCATCCCTATACATTTAAAACTCTGCATAGCTTTTCCCACAGAAGATGTCTGCATACAAAGGAGACAGCAGATCTGTAATCTGATTGATTTGGTGTCCTCTCCGTAACAGCCTCTGGTTAGTTTCAGCTCCGAGTAACAATTACCCTTGTGATGATGTGGTGATACTTTGCTCTCCCTATGTGTTATTGTAAAAGAGAAAGAAAAAAAAAATGACTTCAACAATGCTATAATTTTCTGGATGAAGCAACCTTTGTACCCCGGAGCCTATAATGAATAATGTGCAACATACAGGGAGCAGACGAGTGCACAATCCTCTGGCATGAGCACAAAAAAAAAAACTAACAACAAAACAAAACAATGAGAAGCGGAGAGGAAACTGATCTAATGTGTTATTCTGTGCCAATTCTTACATTCTGCTGCTGTTATCAGCAAAATGCAAGAGGTGGGAATTATGGGCCCTCCTCTGCCAGCTAACGGGATTTATATATAAATGTCTGAAGTGAGAGAGAAAGGGAGAAAACGGGGGAGGGGAGGGGAGGGGGGGAGCAGAAAAGGAAGAAGGGGGAATAATGACTTCACTGGGTCCTGCAGGAGTGACTCGTCCTCTCGTCGGCACGGTGTCCTTCTGTTCAACGCTGGCATAAAAGTAGACGGCGACTGTAATTATAACTGCTCGAGCTGCTTTCTGCTGCACAATGGTGTCAGGTTGTGTGTGTGTGTGTGTGTGTGTGTGTGTGTGTGTGTGTGTGTTTGGAAAAAGGTGCTGAGTAGCTGTGTGGGGGTAGCAGCTCAAATGCTGCTTCAGCTATCATCAGTGCAAACACATCCCCTCCTACACGTCACCTCTTCCTGACCTCTCATTAAGGGAGGAGAGTAATTACTAGAACTTTCCAGAGCTCGGCTTGAGAACTACCTTTTCATGATGCTATATATAGAAAGAGAGAACGAGGAGAGAACGTAAACAAACTCGATGCAATCATAAAAAACGTTGGTAAACACCGAAACGACTCGTCTATGATAAAGAAAGCTAATGCTAGCAGCCAGTTAGCTTAGCATGGGAAATAAAGAGCACAAACTCGTCCAAATTAGGTTTTCTAATTTTTTGAGTCCACGTGAGAGTGTGTTGAGTTTACTGCACGACTTAACTTTCTGTATTGATGACACACGTCAGAAGATTTGAAGCTTGTTGTCACATTTGGACAGAGACAGGTTTGAGTTTCCCCTGTTTTTAATCTCAAACATCCTCCGAGGCAGCAGCTGAATGTCGAGGAGGCGTAATGAAGCGGTCCCTCCTCCCTCCGTGTTATTTTCAAAAGTAGTTACAGAGGCAAAACCGTTTCAGCTGAGCCAATGGGGGGAGCTCAGTGCTCCGTGTGTGCGCGAATGTCTCAGTGTGTATGTGAAGCTCCCTACACTGTAACGCCATATCAGTGCACAGACCGGCACACCATAATCAGGCCATCATGGTGCAAAGACGTGATGACGGCTGGTCTGAAAAGGGCCGATAATAGACGAGACCGTTGGGTTCAGAGGTTCATAATTATGACTTCTACATGTCTGTCACACACAGTAAACAAGACACTGTCACCAGGACATCTGAGTAAAGCTGGTGCCACCTCGCTCTGTTATTTGTGTACACAAGTCTTTAAGTATAGATAACACTGAGAGATTTACCTCCCGAGTGACACCGCGGGCTCCTCCAGAGACCGAGCAGAAAGCATTATTCAGCGTCTGACACCCGAGAGTCAAAAACAAAAACATGTGTTGTTCGCTCTGAGCCCGCAGTGTGCAAACCGCCAGAACAGAGAAGGCTTTGATGTTCCTCCAATCACTGCTCAGCAGCGTTTGTCCAAATGAGCCTTAAAACCAGGCCAACAGGGAAACCGTTAAGAAAGCAGGATGAGACAGCGGCGACCAACATGAAGCTCAATTATCTGACGGCAGGATCCAGGCTGAGGCTCCTCCCACCTGGTCCACATCAAAGTGTCTCTATAACAAAGTGTCCCCCTCCCCTCCCATCAGTGGGGAAGCAACGGCTTGGCCTTTCATCTTCTTCACGGCCTCTCTCGTCCTCTCTCTCTCTCTCTCTCTCTCTCTGTCCCTCCCACATTTCCCTGCAGAAACACTCAGAACCTCGACCCGATATGTGGACCGTTAACGACGGCCAAACTATGTCGCTACAAAAAATGACCAAGTTGTTTGGCACGCAGTGAAAGGAAGTACCATACGTCAAATGTTTGCAGCGTGTCTGTGCAAGCCTCATATCAGCTCTACAGTGTCTCGGTAGATTGAGCAGATGTCGCCTGATGGAGCGGATCCTGTCTGTCACCAGTCGAGGGGGCGGGGCTTTAAACCCTGGACTGACAGAGACAGACAACCCGCCACACTCACATTAATTAAAACTCACACCTATGGGCAATTTGGACTCACAAATTCACCAACGTTATGTAATATGTAGATGATATGCTGTTAGCTGTTTTTAAAGCTGTGCTAAGATGACTAGCTGACAGCTGTAGCCTCGGGCGCTACTCATTAAACAGCTCTCAAAGTGGCGTCAATCTTCCCATCTCGCTCACAGCAAAGCTAATTAGCCTGATTCCTAAAGGTCAGAGAGTCTCCTTCCTGCTTGTGCTGAAGTTTTCACGACTCTTCACTCTCGTCTCAATCAGTGTGAGGAAACTGATTTGCATCATTTTGCTGCTGTTCGGGATCAATTGTGCGGGTGAATTAGTGGGCGTCGTTTTAATATGTGATTTCAGCATCGCTTGTAGTGAACCAGGAAATGATCGGGATAATTCTATCAAGAGGTAAAACTGTCTGCTGCCAATGTGTGAAACTCTCCTCCATCAACATGTGATACGGGCTGCGCTCTCGCTTTGTTTTGAGACGCAGCGATGGACCCAGTGTTTTCTATTTTCACCACAACAAAATCCTCTTCACTGCTTCACTCTGATGAGTATCAGTCATCTTTTTCTCTGTGGTTTACACGGCCATGACTCCATTCACCTCTTCCTTTAATAATACTCACTTAAATGGGTTCAATCAAAATCTTCAATCCACATATTTGATCAGGAAACAAGCACACACTGTGATGATTTTCAAAGATGAGCTTAAATGTCTTCAGTTTTAAAGTAAAGACACAATCTTTCTGAGAAACTTGCCAGATTTGATCACTCATCTAACGCCGTGCTGTGAAAACGGAGGTGTCGAGTGTATCTGATTGTGAGGAGGCTTTTCAGCAGCAGAGACACGGAGACGTGTGAGAACACAAAGCAACGAGGCAGAATGACTTCCTGAGAAATATTTAAAAAAAAAACGTTTTGAGTAAACGAACAAAAACCTGAAGAAACAATCTTTGGATGGGTCCAAGAACCGCTTCAAGTTTTGTGGATATAAAACAACAAAGAGTGAGGTCTTAAGTTCCTGAAGGGAACGTTTGTTATGAGTTGTACAAATAAAGCTTGATTGTTTACGGATGCTCCCAGTGACAGGACCCTTTCAGATCTGATCGGTTAACGTTAGCCTCCTGGCTGACTCCGCCCTCCTGGCTGACTCCACCCTCCTGGATAACTCCGCCCTCCTCTTCCTTGCTCCTATCAGGCCAGCTGATTCTGATATGGCTATATCAGTCAGACATTACTGGTCTAAAGTTTATACTATGCGTCAGCTGTAGTGGTCCACGCCATGGCGAGCACAACGTACTCGTGCAGTGGTGCCTACGAACGCTAGTTGGCAGTCTGATTTCTATGCAATAGCTACATCGCCAGTTTTTGGTTCCATTACCTTCTCTTCCTGTTTTTTTTTTTTTTTTTTGTACAGGTAACCATGGCAACCGAAACAGAGCATATTACATTGGAGATGGAGCAGCAGTGGAATATACCGGATCTTAGTGTTTTACAACGCCGCCTCCAGCCGGCCAATCACAGGGCTTGTGGTTTGCAGTTTCAGTTGAATGGGCCCGTCCACAACATCAACCTGAGGCCATAAAAGTCCCCAGAAACTAAATAGAGCAATTCAGATCAATTATTTCCATTCATTCTGATTATAATGACTGAAGGTTTAACTGTCAGTTTATTTGTCGCACATCTCCAAAAACATGGCGACACATCGAGGGAGAGAAATATTCTGAAGGACACAGTACAGAAACTTTAACCTGAATCTGTGCTCTGCTGATTTAGACTGTCATCATAGTGTTATGTAAGAGAGTCTGACAGCCTTAACATGATTCATCAGGCCAAGAATGATGCTTATTTCTCAGAACTGGACACGACTCACTGCAAAGATCAGCTGAAGACGCCAGATCAACTTTTAGTCCTTTCTCCATCCACACACATGTTCCATGATGTTCTTTTCCCCTTTAAATTCCCTTTTCTGAAAGAGCAGATAAAAAAAATCAAAAATTAATTTTGACCCACTTGTGCGTCAAATGAAAACACTGAATGAATGCACCGGCTGAACAGCATCTCATTGTTTTGTGGCAGCGACAGAGTCCATAAAGTAAAATGATGTGCTCCCCGCCAAGCAGCAGCCGGGCCGGGTCACGAGGCCATTAAGTGGTAAAATTCGATTAGCGGGAGCTTAATGCAGTCCTCATGAAATTCTGCTGCACAGGACTGGACCGTTTTTTTAACTGCTGAATGATTTAACCCCGCTCTATAAATGATGGGAATCCAGTTTGCCCTGCAGTCAACAGCAAATACATTCAAGAAATAGTTTTTATTTGGAAACGACACTTTTCCACTCTAATTTTAGAGATTTACATTTAAATATTGGGAACAGTTTTATGACTGCAGTGAACGCAGGGATGAAGGAAGGTCCTTGAGGGCTGAGCATGAACTAAAGGAACAGACTTTCTGGTTCTGTTGAATGCTAACAGAGTCAATAAGTGGTTTTACTTCAGCAGCAATATTGATATTGTAATACATAATGTAGGACTGACCTTTAAAATAAAGGCTATTTGTTAGCTTAGCTTGGCTTCGAATGAAGACTGGTGTTAAAGGTCACATATTATGTAAAATCCTCTAACTCTTACATGCGTCTCTAGTCTGTCTCCAAACCCTCAGAAAATGTGTGCTGAAACAGGCCGTTTGGAGATGTTCCCTTGATGACATCACAAAGGGCAGTAGCCCCTCCCCCAGGTGGGTGACACTCCCACAGCAAGGTGTTTGTTCTGCCCTCTGAGTCTGCCTTCTCACCGTAAACAATAGGACATGGAGCCAGAAAGCAGCGAGTACACCCGAGCCCTTCCAGAGAGGGGGCGTGGTCAGACACAGCTCATTTACATATTTAAAGCTACAGACACAGAAACAGCCTGTTCTGAGCAGGGCTGAAATAGAGGGGTTTATAGACATGATCAAATACAGGATCAGAGTGGATTTACAACAACACACTTCACACACGTGATGAAGAGGAGCGAGGACACTGACTTCACCTGAAGAGGAGGAGATCATGTGACCTTTCAGGGAAACAGCCACTCTGGTTCTATCTCATCCTAACAAACTGAGACTGAATATCCGGAGTCGTTCTTTCCCTTCAAATACAAAACACCCTTAAATCGTTTTTTTTATCGCTTTGTAAATAATTCTTCAAAATATCTGTTATGAGTAAATATACGTATGTTAGTAGCATAGTAAGCTATTTATACATAATTATAGGAACTTGAAGGCCACACACCTTAAGAGCTTATCACAGTACATAAGGGTCTTTCTTCACATCCCCTGAAATGCACCACTCTGTTATTTTCTGTCTACTCCCCCCTATGATACCACTCAGCTCAACAGACCGGTGCATTAACCATTGTGAGTGCAAGCAGATGTGGGAGTGCTTTGGAGAAGAAAGCGGTGAAAGGATACTTGTAGTCCAGGCGGTGCCACAGGCCCCGTGTTGTGTCTGGCCTCTCTGCTGCAACCTGCGGGAGAACCATGAGAGAACCCCTGTTAAACACACACACACACACACACACACACACACACACACACACACACACACAAAGACCCTCTGGGGCGCATGCATGTTCTGTCTGATGGAAATGCTGGAAACCTGCACCCCTGGATGGTCAGCAGGGCCATATCGAATGACCTCACGCTGCCCCAAAAACATCCCTGAAGATCAGTAAAAAGGATCCCTCAAGCAGCTCCAGCTGGGTAAATTAACATTTAACCATTTCCATAAGAAAGAGGCCTGCAGCTCAGCCTTACTGTCCTCTCAGCTCCACATCCTTTCAACCCCTCTGGCCACATAATCATGTAGGGGGAGCTGACCCAGACTGTGTCCCATTTACTGTTCCAAGATAAGATTCTGGTCAAATAAGAAGATGAAAGAGAGCTGCTGGGAGGAAGCAGTGATGGCTAAGTGGGAGGAGAGTGCGTGTGTGGGTGTTTGGACCTGCCTGCACAACAAAACGTCACATTCAAGAGGAACCTGTGTGCTCGAGAGGATGTGCTACAGACGTGTCATTTCGCAGGCAGGCAAAAGTTCATTTCCCTCTTTGCGAAGCTCTCCAGCGCTTTGATGTCACGCGGCGTCAGAATAAACGAGCTAGATTAAAGAGTGGAAGCGTATTCTGCGTGACTGTGCGAGGGCCGCAGGATATACCTCAAATCCCTGCGATGCACAGCGTGTGAATGAAGTCTACCAATACCTGAAGCACGCGGCCAGCCAGTGACGCAGTACTGCAGCACTTTGGCGGTGATTAAAAACAGCTCTTAAGCAAATGAAGTTTCATTGTTGTTGAATGTGATTGCTGCTCTCTGCATTTTTCCTCCAGCGGGGAGACGAAGTGAAAGCTTAGAGCTCGGGATCTCAGAGTTCTTCAATTTGTTTAGGAGACGCTTTTATCCAAAGTGACAAACGTCTCAGAGTGCAACACAAGCAAGGAGGCAAGAGGAGGAAACAACGTGAGACAGAATAACATGCTAAACCAGTGTGTCCTCTATAAATGTGTGTGTGTGTGAGTCCTGACTGTCCACAGTGAGGGAGAAGCTGGAGTCCCGCTGGCTGTGTTGTTGTCAGAGCTGAGGAGGCGTGGCCAAAGAGTTTGTTTTGGTTGCAAGCTAGTGCTCAAGGGCGACACCTACTGGATCAAAAAGATGCACATTCTTCAGTCTGATTGGACACACAGGTGCTGATTGGAAGTGCACAGAGGAGAAGCACTTTTTCTCCCCCTCTCATGTTGTTAATATGGAAGCTGTGAGGCTGCGAAAGCAGAGTAAATAAAGCTGCTCAGATCGGCTCTTTTCAAAGATCATTTCTCTGCTAGTCAGGCTCTGTTAGCTGCTTCATCCCTGCATCTGTCATTTCTCTCTCTCTCTCCATGTTTTCTCTCTCATTTTAAAGTTTAATGTTTGCTTGAAGTGATCTTTCATAAAATATGTATCCACTGAAAAAGCCAAACTGGATCAATAAAACTATAAAAAAAAGTTTGCAATGACACTAAGAGTTTAAGTGTTTCTGGATGCATAAAGACAACTCATGCTGTCTGTAATATATCAACATGGGGTCGTGCACAAAAAACAGTTAAAGGGGCAGATGAGCAACACCTGTATGACAGCTCTGAAGAGCCGCTAAAAGGAGGCGGCCTATTGGCTGTTAAGGCTGTAAGACTCAGAGCGAACGTAGATGGATTGATGCAAAAGTGACATCACCTCCCTTAAAAATAAATGTTTTAATTTGACATGTTAAATTATTTGAATGATGTAACTGAAGTATTAAGCTGGACGGGATATTTGTTGATTGTTCCATCACGTCTTCTTCTTCTCTAACAGAATTTCCCAGACATCATATTTTGCTCCCGATTTACCAGTTGATCTTCACTCATCTCTCACCACTGTTCATGAGCTTTGTGGAGTTATCTAAAGAATTAGATTGCGGATACAAGCCGCCAACATGAGTTTCAACCGGAGCGTGTTTGGGCTCGGCTTTAGAGAGAGAGAGAGTGAGGAGCTCGGAGTGGAGCTGCTACTCCTTCACAGCGAAACGAGCCATCAGATTCGGACGTACGCCCAACTGGGAGGAGACCTCATGGTAGACCCAGAACTCACTGGAAGGATTATATATCCAGTCTGGCATGGGAACGCTCCAGGAGGATGGGCTGATTTGGGTCAACCTGACCTCTGATAAAAGGAAGAAAGTTGATGGATGGATTGATCATGTTTTATAAGCTTCATTCAGGATGGAAGGTAAAAAAAAAAAAAACCACTTAATTTCAAAGAGATCACAAAGGTTGTGGAAATAAAATGTGGAAGAGTTAGAAAGGTTTTTTTTTTTACCTCAAAAGAAAGCTCCTCTGGATCTCCCTCCTCAGCCTTCCTCGCTCTGCAAAGAATCAAAGTGTACAGTTAAAGCCTGACTGCATTCAATCAAACCAGAGACAAGAAGAGAAAGAGTGAAAATCCTGAGGATCTGATTCTGCACGACGTGTGAGGCCGTACCTGCTCCACCCGTCGCTCTGTGGCTTCACTATAAGAGCAGAAATAATCGAGGGGCTCGGCTCGATTTTAAACCTGGCCTTTAATCTAAAAACAGCCTCGTCTTCTGCATCAAACCAGGAAAATGTCAAACCGCTAACCTTCTGATCAATTTGACAAACAGCGTCGCAATTATTGCTTGATATTCTCAACGCCGTGATTGTTACCCCGGTGGGGGTGAAGACCTCGCTTTAATGCCTACAGAGCTACACTCGCTCCCTCTGAATTCAATAATGTGACTCAGGTGCTGCATCCGGCAGCCGAGTGATCCTCGTTTACACACATTCCCTGCTTTTGCACACACACACACACACACACACACACACACACACACTGCAGCACCTTCATCCCATCTTTAACCTTGTATTTAAAAACAATGGGAAATGAGTTTAGAATTGCACATGATCATTTCTTGCGTATTTTCCTCTGCATGCCACCCAGCCAAAAACAACACAACCTTCATTCTGAGCACTGTGGGTGTAAAATTGATCACAGAGCTCGGAGGGCTGCTGGCTGTCGATGCTAGTTCCTACAGGTCAGCAGTTAGCGGTAATAGCCTAGCATTAGTGCTGCAGGGCTCAAGACATTTTCAGAAAGCCCTCCAGTATCACTGTGCACTGTGTGTGTGTGTGTGTGTGTGTGTGTTGTGCTGAGTTTTGAGATAAGACAGCAGAGTGGAGATGATCATCGGAGCATTAGAACGCTGCGCCTGCTTAAGGTTGGACAGATTTTCGTCTTGGCTGTCTTCCCTCCACAATCCATCTCCCTCGTCTGCTGTTTTAGTTTCTCTCGCTCTGATCGTTGCTTTTTTTCTGTCTCCAGTTTGCACTTCTTGTTTGTGCAGCTTGTGACAGGTGCTGTGAGATCCTCGTGTGCATTACCAAACTGAAATTAATACTGATGCCTCTATATGAACGACAAAAGCCCAACATTTTATTTTTGTGTCTTTGAACTAAAGACTGTAAATATTAATGGAAAAGCCTGAGTGACGTCCCCCGTGTGTCCCTGCAGGGGGCGCTGGAGTCCCCCGTGTGTCCCTGCAGGGGGCGCTGGAGTCCCCCGTGTGTCCCTGCAGGGGGCGCTGGAGTCCCATGGATGGCGGTCTCCGTGCTGGAAATGCTGTCTCAGGCTAACTCTGAGTCAAGCTAACGACAGGCTGAGAGCTGAGGCGGGTTTTAAGCCTCCTGACAAACCGTTACACGGCGCCCACCTGTCAATCAGCTCAGCTACACGCCTTATTGTGAATAACTCTGATCCTTCATCCAATCAAAACTGCTGAGTCATCAAAACATTCCCCCCCGTACAGTGTGTGTGGATGGAGACATGAGCTAATCACACCTATTTGGTTTTTTGAAGCAGGCTGTAAACATGTTCATGTCTGCTGTAAAAACAGGCTGTTTGAATGGGTGTGAATGTGACTTCCTGTGCTGCTGCAGCCAGCCTCTAGTGGACACTCCAGGTACTGCAGGACTTTAACACTGGAGGTTGCCGCTTGCTTTGAATGCTGCTGAGATTATAATCTGAAAAGCAAAGAGGTACAGCTTTGTCCCCCGTGGTGCCAAAATTAATTTAAAAAAGTTCCCTCACAGGCTTTAATTTCATTTCAGACGATGTTTGTCTTCTTAACTCCATCTCTACTTTCAGCCCATCCATCGATGTCTCCGTCTTCTTATCTTTCCTCTCTCTTCTTATGAATGTCTTCCTCTTTCCTCTAACTCTCTGCCTTTATTTCTCACCTTTTTTTTTTTTTTTTTTATCACCTCACAATCCATTTCACTCCCCCGGATAACTCTTCCTGTCGTTATCACCTCCTACATCCTCTAAATCTCGTTTCTTTGTCTCCTCCTCCCACCATCTCCCTGCTTCAGTCTTTATTTCCTGCCCACCACATGGATTCATTCTCTTTGACAGAGAAGCAGAAAGGGGTTTAAAGAGTGTTGCTGGAACTCCTTCATATCGTTCATATTTTTAATTATGCAAGCTTTTCCTGTTAGCTTGTTTTGGATTGGTGTCTGTGACACATGACGCATCCCCCTCAGCTTGCGGGATGCGTTCCAACGCACTGAGATAAGCCGGCAAGAAAAGTGGAAAAGGGGGCAGAGAGGGATGAGACAGGAAGAGCAAGACACGGAGCACGCACTGAGAGAGAGGAGAGTTTGTTGCACTGTCCCTCGGTGTCATGGAGAGTGAGACAGCTGGCTGTGACATGAGAGTGACAGAATACGTTGGTGCTGCTGGTGACTGCATGTGAGAGGGAGAGATGGTGAGGAAGAGATCGACTCTGGGACAGGACATGACAGTGACAGCCAGAGGGGGGGTGGGGTGGGGGGGGGGGGTGGGGGGTGTTTGTGAGCAAGTTGACGTCTGCTTCGTGTCTCGGCGAAAACATTCAGCTGTCAGCCGGCCCGCGCTCACAGCGGGCTCGTGTTTTTGAATTGATGTGACCCCTGAGCCCCTTTCTTCAACGCGATCATATTCGATGAAGACAACTCCAGTCCAGACTAACCTTACGACTCCGTGTCCGCCAGCTCGCACAAATAAATCCATAAATGGGCTACAGGCATGGACTGAAGGAAACAAGACAAGTCTGTAAACATTTCAAACAACCGTATTGACTTTGTGACAGAATAAACTCCCATAGACGGCTGCAAGTTAGAAAATATTGGATTCTCTTTTTAAGTTAATTTTCAGGCCTTTTTTTGTTTCGAGGAGAGAGCGGGGGGGGGGGGGGGGGTCGCTGCGATGAGTAGTTCACAGGTGACGTGTTTTCATGCCTTCACTTAGTGACAGACAGGACAGTTAATAGAGTCTGAAAGCTGGCAGAGAGAGAAGTGGGATTTAACCTGAACCACCCGCTTGGGTGAACATGGCCTCTGTACATGGGGTGCCTGCACAGCCCACTAGGCTACCAGCGCCCACCCGCATCCATTTATTGGACTGCAGTTTCTGCTAAGACATCATCACACTGTCATGACAGTGATTTTACCTCCGCTGTGTTTCCCAGGGGCCATATAATCAGCTGAGTCACAGATACTTTTGTAATGAGCCTCTGACGAAGGATCTGATCCTCCCATGTCGTCCCGGTTACCTCCCAAACAAAGTGGAGCTCGCCGATGAAGCAGGGGGGAATCACACGTGGAAAGAAATGCACAGCAGAGAAATTCAATCAAACTGGTGAGATCGAGTTTTTCCACCAGTCGTCCGTGGAGTAAAGTCGATGCCTCGCTCTGCGTTAGCGTTAGCTCTCTGCTCGCTGATAACGTCTCAAACTGTCTTCTGTCGAGCTCCACTGTGACTAAAATATCCCTGGACACACGCCAGGATGACATTGCATCACGCAGCAGGCCCCTCACAGACGACTCATCCGGGCGTTTGGGAAATGTTGCTATTAATGTGGACACGTTTTTAATGCTTATGCTTTGGCTTTAAGAGAGGGTTTTTTTCACTATGCATTTCAAAGAGCACACACACACACACACACACACACACACACACACACAAAGAAATTACACACAAAGAAGGTTTTTTCAGAAAGCTCCCACACATGCCAGTAAACGCCTCCGTAGAAACCAGTATCTCCACCATGCCTCTTAGAGAGGAAAATAACTCGGCCTGGAGCAGCAGTGCAGTAAGTGTGTGAGTGTGTGTGTGTGTGTGTGTGTGTGCACATAGAAACATGTAAGCTTCCTGTGGTGGTGATATCAGACCAGCTGACAGGAGTGGGATGATAACGCTGCGCTCGCTGTGCTGCAGGCTCACTGAACACGAAGCCTCCAGAGAAGAATGAGCAACATCACAGAAACATCTCCTCCACTGCTTACTTTATTAAACATCTCACCTCGGAGGCAGCCTCCGCTACAGGTAGTGCTTAACATGCAGGCCAAAAGTTTTCCTCCAAATCAACCCCCCCCCCCCCACTGGCCCCCCTATAGTCACTTCTCTGGCAGAGAGGATGTGTGTTTGCTCCATACTGTGAGTTTAAACAAGACCAAACATCTAAGCAATGTTTCCAGTTTCCTGTCTGCAAATCCCACTTGGTCTCTTATCAGATTCCATACTCGACAGCGTACACTTCTCCAAAAACAGATCTTCATTTGGAGCCAGGATAAAGTCAACAGATTTGACAGGATGTATACAGAGAAGAGGAAAGAGCATCTACATCGCTGTGCAATAATATTCGTATTGAGAAGCAGAAATGGGAAAAAAGAACCTTAAGTTCGTTACTTACTAGTTCGTTTACTTTGTGAAAAAATTATCACATATATGAGGTAGTGAGGATATTTAAAAATCACTCTACCTTTACTGGCTGCAGCAGAGAAATGATTACATTGAACGGGCAGTTTGCAGATTAACAACTTTGACCTCTGCTACGTGCTTGCACGCACAGGGGATTAGTGATTTAACAGGTTTGACTGCTGCAGGTAACAGGTGTTGTGATGTGAATTTGACTGTTGATCAATGAGTCATGAATTTGCATTTAACTAGGAAGCAGCAGCAATCAGCACAGAGAAACAAATCATGAAGTTTAATGTCATTTAAAGACTTTGTTTGTTGCCATCGAGTAAGCTGCACCTTTTATCAGCTCAGAAAGAAAACATGTCTGGATGTGTGAGAATGAGCTCCAACACAACAACACATACAGCAGAAATCAATGTCTGCAGTGACTCAACCACTGACTGTGAGATCTCAGTGTTTTGACTCAGTGTTATGTGGAAGACTGTTAGAACAGTTTGGCCTTGGCTGAGACATTGACCCTGATTGATTCTCTGATTAGTTTGTTGCCCACCAATCAGAGAGCTCCTTGTTACAGCAACCATTGCTGAGCTTCCTCCAGTTGGACAAACATTTATTTCAGTGCACTGCGGTGAAAATGTGACCTTAATGTTGTTACTGAAGGTCGTTAGAAGGTGCGCGAGGTAAATGCAAGAATGACTCTAAGAACTACAAGATCGCAGGAAGAACTACAAGATCGCAGGAGAACTACAAGATCACAGGAGAACTACAAGATCACAGAGAACTACAAGATCACAGGAGAACTACAAGATCGCAGGAGAACTACCAGATCACAGGAGAACTACAAGATCACAGGAAGAACTACAAGATCACAGGGAACTACAAGATCACAGGACGAACTACAAGATCGCAGGAGAACTACAAGATCGCAGGAGAACTACAAGATCACAGGAGAACTACAAGATCACAGAGAACTACAAGATCACAGGAGAACTACAAGATCGCAGGAGAACTACAAGATCACAGGAGAACTACAAGATCACAGGAAGAACTACAAGATCACAGGGAACTACAAGATCACAGGACGAACTACAAGATCGCAGGAGAACTACAAGATCACAGGAGAACTACAAGATCACAGGAGAACTACAAGATCACAGAGAACTACAAGATCACAGGAGAACTACAAGATCACAGGAGAACTACAAGATCACAGGAGAACTACAAGATCACAGAGAACTACAAGATCACAGGAAGAACTACAAGATTGGTAGTCTGAATATTGTGTTTATATTTTGACTGGATGATCTGTCTGACTTCCTGTCCGGATCGATTCCGTTCAGCTTGATGAGATCTTGCAGCGTACTCCGTGTTGAATGAACTGTTGGAGATGTAGCAGAGCGGCGTGACGCCGCATGTGAAACAGGAGCTTGGACTGGACGAGCAGAAGCGTGCAGTGCTGACGGACTATCTGGGATCTGCGGGTGAGCAAAAGCGCAAACAGACATACTTCCTAAACAGATCAACAATTCTTTTATTGTTGTTTCCATCCGGAGTTGTCTGATCTAACGTCTCTCTCTCTCTCGTCTGTATTTTCTCACACCGTCCGGAGGGGATGTTTTGTTATCATTTCAGCCAGCTGGATCCCCGTGGACAGCCAAGGACAGATGGGAGTAACAAGATATTATTATCACAGAGAATTTATTCCCCTTCTCACAGCGTTCACTTGGATGTACCAGCGTGAAAGCGGGAAGCGGCCTAAATTTAACTTGCCACATTGAGCCAAATATGAAGCATGTCACGCTGGTGTGAGGGCCGCTGTAGAGGGCGCGACCCGGCAGCAGGAACCATAAAAGCGAAGTGCACGTGCCGGACTCGCACCATTTTTGGAACCAGGCTGTGAACATGTTAACTTGTTTTTTTCTTTTTTTCTTAAATGGGTGTGTATGTGACTTCCTGTTCTTCTGCAGCCATCCTCAGACATCAGTAAAACTGTGTGTGCAACAAACACGATCATGATACGCCAGCGTCTCTGAGCGGCAGATTTAAGACCTCGCTGAGACGTTCAAACTTTGAAAATAATTGAAAGGAAACCCTTATAAAGCTTGTTGCTCACTGATGGCAGCTGATCGCATGAGGAAAATGAAATTCAAGAAAAGCCTTCTGATCAGAAACAAACAGCTCACTTTCAAACATGGTAGCAGATGAAGCTTTGAAAGACTGGACTAGTTTAAGGACAATCGCCCGAGGCTCCGTTCTCGCTGCCAGATTCACAATTACTGCAGAGAAGAAAATCCCCTTATTTCAGTTTTTAATTCCCCTCTCTTTCCTCTTTCCTTCCTCTCATTCTTGCCTCGAGGATGTGAGATCAAATGCCCTATTTTGATAACGCCGGAGAAACGGTGTCACGGCTCGCTTAGCTGCTGTGTTCGGGTGTCACATTTGGACAGTGTGGTGTCTTTATTTGAAGAGAATCCAGATCAAGGGCGTTGTGTTCTGCCACCAGCTAAATATAGCCAGAGAGTGTGAGAGAACGCCTGTATCTGTGTGTCATGTGTGGCACTGGGCTAATGGCTTATTGCGTCCTGCAGCTCAGCTCACAGGGAGGGTCTTCTCTTGATTTTTTTTTTAAAGCGGATATTGAGAGACACTGGCCTGCTTTTGTATTTCTGGACCTCACCTCAGGCACAATTATTCAAACCTGAACTAGAGGGAGGCTCAACAAAAAAAAAAAAACAAGGTCCCGTCGTCCTCTTTCTATCTCAAGCCAACAAGGTAGAGCAGCGATGGTGAAGTAATAATACATTTCTTTATTGAGCGACAGAGTTTAAAAGAATCAGTCGTTCCTGCCTCACGTGTTCGGGCTCTTTGAGTTCATCTTGAAACGCATCGACGCGCGTCTAAGATAAATTTGCTAACAAGCAAATGTAAAACACAATTCATGCCGCACTCGTACCCACGCACACAATACTAAAAACGGTGGCATGCATTTCTCACTCTCCTCCGCTCTGTTCGTCGCTTCAACACAGAAACACTTTTCCCCCCCAATTTTTATTCAACTTGCGCAGCATCAGCGCTTCGCTTCAAAACGCCCAGCAGCACGCGTCCATGCAGCACGACCCCGAGCGTGAGCGCAGATTACTGTGTGTGCAGGATCATCCAAACCATCTGCAGGATGACTTCGACTCATTCAGAGTCCTGACGAGTACGAGAACATTTGAACGCATCACTCCGGTCTTCAAAGCACGCCATGCACAGAATCACTTTTAAGATCCTATCGGTGCATAAAGCGCCGAACGCTTCAGCTTCTCCGACATGCTCGCAGACTACAACCTGACCCGGGTCATCAGGTCATCAGGTCATCAGGCGGCGGTTCTTCAGCCGTACCCAGGAAAAGATTGAGTTCAGTGAGAGGGCTGTGAGTTACTGCTGACCTGAGGTCCATCACAAGCGTCTCGACTTTTAAAGCTGAACTCAAAACCGACCTACGAATATTGAGTCTGTGAGTGAGCGAGAGAGTGGTGCGTATATCGAGCCTGTTCCTTTCCCTTCAGAACTACTTTCTGTGGTGCTGATGGCTGAGTGGTTAGTTTGCAAACCCCAGTACAGAGGCTGGCGTCCTTAAAGTGGGTGGGTTCGAGTCCTACCTGTGGCTCCTTTCCTGCATTTCTCTCTCTCTCTCTCTCTCTCTAGTCTGCATTGTAAGCCCTACTCTTCCCGGAGTAAAGATTTGCGTACTGTTGCTCCACCTTCTCCATGACGCTCCTTCAGCTGGGGCACATTGTTGTGTATTTCAGGTGCTGATGAAATTTTAAGTGCACGCAGTAAATAATTAAAGAGGCGGGGGTTATGAAAGCAGCTTCTTAGCGGGATGCTAGCGGGTATGAATCGATCGAACCCCTCCCTTAAAAAGCCCCACCAGCGAGTGCCTCCCTCTCCCTGACTCCACACACCCGCTGAACAGACGTCCTGACACATGGCCACAGGACACGGCTCGCTGGACCGCCAGATGCACGGTGCACGGTGCGTGTGTGTGTGTGTGTGTGTGTGTTTGGTGAAATACAGTAGATGAAAAGGCCAGGGTGTGTTTGTGTGAGATGGATAAAAGGGCATGATTCAGACTGAGCACATCCACAGGAGCAGATGGCCAAGCGAAGGTCTGCCAAGTCCGCTCTTCTTCTGCTTCTGGCTCGAGACAGGGGGGGGGGGTCTCAAGTCCGAGTCAAAAGGGTAAGAAGAGAGACATGCACAGACGTAACGCAGAAGTCTTTATTCTGTACGGCCATGCAACAGATTCACTCAGTTTCATCCGATCCAGATTTGATTTCATGGACTCGACGTGTGCAGAGCCAACGCTTCAAGCTCTCCCAGCACTGTTTCACTTGTCTCAGTGTGACTTAGTCTACATCCATTTTTCTCTCCATACCCATCTGCCCCCCCCCCCTCCTCCTCTTCCTCTCTATGTGTGCCCCCTCCGCTGAACCATTAAATCAGCCTCTCTCTCTTCTCATCTGTGGATTGGGAGTCTGTGTTTGGCCAACGATGTTGTTCTCTTTCTGGCCGATGATTTCCTGCCTCAGGAACAGGCAGTCGGGACCAAACAGAAACCACCTCAGGGCGCGTGGATTTCACAGCAACAATCAGACAACAACATTCAGGGCAGTGGGGAATCAAAAGGACATGCTGTGTTACCTGGACAAATACCTCAGTTTGTGTTTTCAATGAGTGATGCACAAACTAAAATGGAAAACAGAACAGTGTGTGAAGACATAAAGACCCGAAATGGACGGAGAGTCCTCTGCACGTCTGATGAGAATCAGTGTGTTTGTATGAGAGCTGCGTGGAGATGAACAGAACATGAAGAAGAGTGGAGAAGAACATGGAGGAGACTCGTTATTTACGGGAGACTTCAATTACACAGACGAGGAATTTGAGGCTGTGAGGTTTTGGTCCTGATAGACCGCAGCCTCTTACCACAACGGAGGGTCTAGTCCTCCGAAGGGGGAGGGGGGGGGACCTGTTGCTCATTTCCTGTCCGTACGCCCCCCTCTCTCTCTCTCTCTCTCTCTCTGATTTCCAAATGTATCCGCTGTCCTTCTTCTCCCAAATATTGTCATAATAGCGTCGTTAGCTTGTTAGCATTCAGCAGGGCCGAGGAGGCGCTGTAGTGCTGCTGACGGCACACTCGGTGGTTTTATCTTCAATTTAGATTTTGGTTGAATTTGCCAAAAAAATCAACCTGTCTGAACTTCTCCAAGAAGGAACATGTTTCACAACCGAAGGCCAAACCCCGAAGGTCGCAAGAATCTTTTACACGCTTTATAAAACTTGCTCTTATGGATTTGTTTCTACTCTTTTCATCTTTTCAGGCCGCCTCTTGCACTTCAATGTTTTCGTCCTCCGTCCTTCCCTCCAATGTTCCTTCTGTTAGTTCTTCAAAGAGCAGAGGGCTGAAATGATAGAGGAGCTAAAAATAATGGCTCTATAAATACGAGGTGCCCGTTGAGAGTGATTGAGAGGAGAGGTCGCTAGGCAGCTCGGGACGCTGGCTAAGTTGGATTCATTAGCGCTCTCCGCCTCTAAATGCTAGCCTTCCCAGTTCTCCCACACAAACACAAAAATAGGGTCCTCAAAAAAAAAAAAAAAAAAACAACACACACAAACGCAGCGCGAGTGTTTTTGCACATACTCTCCATCGCTGCCTCTGAAGTGCAGCGAATTTAGTCCCATCAGCGCCATCCATCAACACTCATTACCAATTTCTTGTTCTCTCCGAGGATCGCCTTCTTAAGGAATTGTTCATCCACCAGCGGAGTGGAAAAATGTGTGTGTGTGTGTGCATGTTTTGCATTTATGCATGTGTGAGAGAGTGCACCGCGTGTCTGTTTTATTATTCATACTCAAGTGTGGATCCTCTTTCAGCCCACAGACACCTGCCGCAGATGCACACTGCAAATACAAATGTTCCCGTCCACATTTTTTCCTCCCCGCATTTCTCTAAACCGAGAATCTCTTTAAACAACAACCTCCCAAACGCTTTGTGTCTGTGACTGCAACATTTGCATATTCTATTTGATGCAACAAAAAAAAACCCATGGGTACATTTAGACCAGCTATTAGCCTATCTGCACACACACACACACACACACACACACACACACACACACACACACAAGTGGGCACTTTGATCGCCCTGATGCTCTTCCTAATGGCCCTCTTCCTCCCTCTCTCCGTATTGACGTCACATCCATTAGTCTGTGCCTCGGGGCCTTTTTGGCGTGATACTCCAATGTACGAGACCCACTGTCCAGAGTCGATCTCCACCTGATAAACTCGCCGTATTGGCTGATCTGACAGATGCGGTTTCCACGGCGATCCGCTCTGAATCTTCTCACACACACACACACACACACACACACACGGCCGCAACTATCAATCTAAAAGCAGAGAGCCGGCGAGCGGCGTGTCAGAGGGGAGACGTTTACAGCACACGCACCGACTCAAGCTCTCATCTGTCTAATGACCACACACACACACACACACACACACACACACACACACACACACACACACACACACACACACACACACACACACACACACACACACACACACACACACACACACACACACACACACACACACACACACACACACACACACACACACACACACACACACACACACACACACACACACACACACACACACAGGAGTGATGATAGTTGAGCTGAACAATGCACGCACACACAGAAACCTGGACGAGCTATAGCGTGAAGAGATGAAGTTTCACATCCGATCAGTGTCAGGACGATAACTCACTCCTCCGGCCTTCACCGCCTTTATTCTACAATCAGCAGCACTCGGCCAACCTCACAGCTCGACAAGAGGAGGAGGCCGACTCGTTTCCCTTCATGAATATAGAATGACTGTGAAGATCATATGCAACTTCAGCCTCAACAAAACAAGCGCTCGCTGCACATGTTCATGCAGCCAGGGCTCAGTGAGCTGCACAGACGTATTTAAAGAGTCACTTATTGAACACTAATCATCCAAATCAAAGAACGTGCAGTCTGTGAATGTGTGACGCCGGCTTAAATACCGAGGCCCAGCCTGCCCAGGTGCACCATATCAAATTAACCCCTTCCTGCCTGAAGGCTCCCCGAGTGAGGAGAGACTCAAGGCAGCAGGAAGAGCGCTGACCGGGTCGTCACATGACCTCGATCTTTTTTCATCACTTTTCTAAACAAACACATCTGCGTTTCACCTCCTTTAAGAGTGCACTCTGAAGTCTTCGCCTTAAGTGAGCGACCTTTCCCCCCCCCCCGCCATGAACGTACAGTGAGTCACAGGCAACCTACGAGATGAGGACGCTGAGTCTTCGTCTTTCGATCCGTTAGGATTCTTAATAAACCAATGAGAGAGCGGCGTCAGGAGTCTTATCGTCTCGTCTCCTTATCGGCCCGGACAAACCGAAGAGCCATTCGTCTTCTCCGTCCTTTGAAGTATCTCCCATCCAATCGGGTTGACATATTGGTATTATGGTACAACACGAGGATGTATGGGTGACTTCCCTCTCTCCTTCACAGTGCATATATATGAAGCGTGTGTGTGTGTGTGTGTGTGTGTGTGTGTGTGTGGGGCCTTATCCGTATATTACACAGTCCTCACAATCGGAAAATGTTATCAAAGCTTGACAGGAAGACGAATGTCAAATAAAGAGGCAGTGAGCGAGAGAGAGAGCGAGAGAGAGAGAGAGAGAGCGAGAGAGAGAGAGAGAGCGAGAGCGAGAGTGAGAGGGAGAGGGAGAGAGAGAGAGAGAGAGAGAGAGAGAGAGAGAGAGAGAGAAGGGGTCAGTGGGGCATGAAGGAGAGTGAGTGACATCAGAGGCATGCTTCTCCACCCGCCCATCTGTCCACTCAAAACAAGCAGACCAGTCATTAGCACGGCTCCAGCTGTTACGTCTTGACTCCAAGTTCTGAACACTGCTCAGTTGTATGTAAACACACACAGGCACACACACACACACACACACACACACACACACACACACACACACACAGAAAGTGACGTATATACACAGCGGGGGGCTGAGGCCTCTTTCCTGCCTGTCTGCCACATTTTAAAATGACATCATCGCACAAAACTGCTAAGTGGGAGCGGCTTTCACATGAGCTATTTTCTCTCGCCCGGCCTTCTCCATCACTCTCGCTCCATGGAGTTCACATTTAACAAGAGTCTGTAATGCTAGCAGCTCTGTGAGGCTGCACCAAGCTCCCAGGAAGTGCACCAAGGTCCCAGGAAGTGCACCAAGGTCCCAGGAAGTGCACCAAGGTCCCAGGAAGTGCACCAAGGTCCAAGGAAGTGCACCAAGGTCCCAGGAAGTGCACCAAGGTCCCAGGAAGTGCACCAAGGTCCAAGGAAGTGCAACAAGGTCCCAGGAAGTGCAACAAGGTCCCAGGAAGTACACCAAGGTCCCAGGAAGTACACCAAGGTCCAAGGAAGTGCACCAAGGTCCCAGGAAGTGCACCAAGGTCCAAGGAAGTGCACCAAGGTCCCAGGAAGTGCACCAAGGTCCCAGGAAGTGCACCAAGGTCCAAGGAAGTGCAACAAGGTCCCAGGAAGTGCAACAAGGTCCAAGGAAGTGCAACAAGGTCCCAGGAAGTACACCAAGGTCCCAGGAAGTGTACCAAGGTCCCAGGAAGTGCACCAAGGTCCAAGGAAGTGCGCCAAGGTCCCACGAAGTGTGCCAAGGTCCCAGGAAGTGCACCAAGGTCCCAGGAAGTGCACCAAGGTCCCAGGAAGTGCACCAAGGTCCCAGGAAGTGCACCAAGGTCCAAGGAAGTGCAACAAGGTCCCAGGAAGTGTACCAAGGTCCCAGGAAGTGCACCAAGGTCCAAGGAAGTGCAACAAGGTCCCAGGAAGTGTACCAAGGTCCCAGGAAGTGCACCAAGGTCCCAGGAAGTACACCAAGGTCCCAGGAAGTGCACCAAGGTCCCAGGAAGTGCACCAAGGTCCCAGGAAGTGCACCAAGGTCCAAGGAAGTACACCAAGGTCCCAGGAAGTGCACCAAGGTCCCAGGAAGTGCACCAAGCTCCCAGGAAGTGCACTGATGGCCAGGGTTCAAATCCACCCAGTGGCTCCTTTTCCCTCGTGTCATTCTCGACTCTCTCACTCCCTGGTTTCTGACTCTGTCCACTCTGTCCTGATGCTAAATTAAAGGCATCAAAAGATGTCCCAAAAATAAGCTGTCGCCCAATAAAAAGAGACCAGGGACCATGAGTGACTGGCAAAAAACTGATCAATGATCCTGCCATCTGTTATTGCTTTCATATCGGCTTTTTTCCACAACATTAACATTAATATTGCACGTAAGAAAAGTAAACATACTGTGATGACAAAGAGAAAAACTGGAGTGTAATCACAGAGCACTGAACATTTAAAACCACTGCTACCGCTAATAAAAGACCCAGAAAAGAATCCGCCCAGGCTGGTCAGTGGAAATATAGCGTTAAAGCGCTCGAGGAGGAAATAACTGGCAAATATTCAAAGTCTCCGACTGCTCACTGTGACTGTGTTTCAGATCTCTCCAGGGGTTTCCTGCCACCTCCAGCCCTCATCAAACCTGACGAATCAGACTGAGACTGAGAGCTGGAAGTGTAGCATAGTGTGTGTCTGTGTGTGTGTGTGTGTGTGTGTGTGTGTGTGTGTGTGTGTCTGAGGGCAGCTTGTACTTCTTGGGAATAGCAGGTAGGAGAACTGCTTCAGATAGAAGTGATTGTACCCGAGCTAAAAAGCCTCTGCATGTTTCTAATAAGCTCCAGCAGCAGAAAGCTGCTCAAACTAGGATCAATGTTGGAGATGAAACATGGAGAGAGGTTAGAACGCAGAAAGCTTTACAGACCCATGCAGAGCTGGCTAAACACTGAAGCTACAGTGTCCACCACATGCAGAGCTGGCTAAACACTGAAGCTACAGTGTCCACCACATGCAGAGCTGGCTAAACACTGAAGCTACAGTGTCCACCACATGCAGAGCTGGCTAAACACTGAAGCTACAGAGTCCACCACATGCAGAGCTGGCTAAACACTGAAGCTACAGTGTCCACCACATGCAGAGCTGGCTAAACACTGAAGCTACAGTGTCCACCACATGCAGAGCTGGCTAAACACTGAAGCTACAGTGTCCACCACATGCTGACCTGTGTGAGCATCCACTCTAGAGAGGAGGGGGCGGAGCCAGACGTGTTTTAAACACTAGGGGGCAGAGCTACATATTCCTCCTTTAATCGCAGACTAATTCTCAGTAGGGAAAGATGTTAAGAAAAAAGCGATTTAAAAGTTGTAATTTTTTTAACGTGGTCGCCGATATGACGGTAAAAAATCTAAACGGCTGCACCTGCAAGCCTTGAGGGAAGTCGACATTACCGACCAACCACAAACAGTGGTGCTGCAGGCAGACACAAACACACAGGCTGATTTTCCATGCTGGTGGAGACTTGATGAAGGTAGAAATATCAGCAAGTTTGATCTGAGACAAGGAAACGTTTTCACTGCTCTTTTTTAATTTGTTTAAATCGTCATCGGGGGGGGGAATCGGACTCGGATGTAATAATTTGAGCTGTATGTAAGGTAGCAGAATGTACAGTATATTCACTACTGTAAGGAAAAGCTTCCTCTTTGCAGCAGCATGATGAAACTCTCAAGTGATGGCAGCAATGTGCCTGAGAGGGAGGAGGAGAGAGAGGAGCTGCTGCTTTGAGCAGAAGGCCGTAAAAGCCCTTTACGTGTTCTGCAGTCTGACATCTGATTGGAACGGCGAGCCGAATGAAAACTGAGGCTTTACCGTGCGTGAGCCTGAACCATCAAACCACACACACGCTGCATGAATCCCTCACAGCAGGCTTGACAGACAGATCTCCTCGCTCTGCTCACCCCCCCTCCCTCTGCAGGAGACTATCGCTGTGGGCCGGGAGGAAGGGGCGGGGTCTCCTGAGGTAAGATAAATCATAAAAGGACAGAACAACAGAGTCCTCTATACGACGCTATGAGGAGAATATGTGTCTTAATATCCATCCTCCTAATGCTGCAGAAGAAAAAAAAGACACGAGGGGTCTGATGGGAGAAAGTCCAGGTGAAGTCAGAGTGAAACAATCCTGCTGTTTGCATTCACACATGCAGCTCCTGGGGGAAATATCCGGAGTTTCAGCAGGATGAGTTTGTGTGAGTCTTCAGAGGAGCGTAGGAGCAAACAATGGCGTCCTATATTCTCTGGATGTTTTTCTTTCATGCTTCTGGATTCTTGGTGCAGGGAGAGTTGAAACACTGAAGACGGGGAATAGTTCTGTCTGCAATCTGAAAACTAACGGACAAATGAATACACTTCTTGTACTTGTCAGTCAAATAATCCATCTGAGTGAAAGAGAACAGTGCAGTCCTTTCCTGTGAAAGTACAGCGTGGCCTTCCTCACTGCGCCCACACACACACACACACACACACACACACACGCGTCCACTCGGCACCATCTTACCTGCGACAGCTGCTTTTCTCAACGAGGAAACAAAAAGGCGTTTTTACTGCCTCTTGTTCTTTCACAGCGCCTGCAGGGCACGGGCTGTAATTTCACTCAGGAGTCCGACTTTCAAAGACTCCTCCAGCGGAAAAAAAAAAAAAAAAGTTCAGAGCTGGGATGGAAGTTACATTTTCTCCAGGTGAACAGATCTGATGTATTATTTACTGAAAAGAAGTCTTGCAGAGTTGTTGCTCGTTCTTTTGCATCACGCCGTTCACACACGTGCACACACACACACGTGCACACACACACACACACACACGTGCACACACACACACACACAGGTAAAATGAACTAAATAAAGTGTCGGATCTATGCTGCATGTCACAGACTTTAAAGGTTTAAAATATTTCACATTTTAATGAAAATCTAAAAAGTCAAGAGGAGGTTGTGAGGTACGCTCCGAGCGTCCTCCTGTAAGTGTGACCTTAACACGCCTGATGCTTCTGCACGTTTTAACACAACCACGCCGCTCTCTATCAGAGTCCTTGATGCATTTTGTGTTGATTAGTTAGTGGATTCAAAATAGGGAGAAAAAAAAGCAGCATGACAAATAAAGCTGAGCTGATACATCCGAATAATGCTCGTGTGAGTGCACGCTCACATCACCATTATTGATCCTTCCATCCATCTATTGTCTATACCTCTCTCCCCGTTCGGGGTCGCAGGACGCTGGAGCCGATCCCAGCTGTTATTGTGCGAGAGGCGGGGTCACACCCTGGACTGGTCACCAGCCAATCACAGACAGATAACCAGCCACACCCACATTCACACCAGGTGACCTAGCCAGCGTGTGATTGGACTGTGGGAGGAAGCCGGAGAGAAGCCACGCCATGCATGCACCTGACAGACGGGGATTCAAACCAGCAACCTCCTCACCTAAATATCTTTGCAAGTTTAGTTTAAAAGTCGGGAAAGGCCCGGCTCATTTCATCGACTGAAGGAAATAAAAGCCAGACTTGTTGGTAGAAGTTTTGAGATAACTCTCTGAAGATGAAGTTTTTATTTTGTGCTTCTTAAATCATCTGAAGTGAGTGGAGATCTGCTGCTACAATCCGATCGGACACAACCCTGCGCTGATTTAAAAATCACTTTTTTTACATGTCGGGAGTCGTTTCCTTTCTGATGACACTAATGTGAGCAAACGTTTTTTTTTTTCTTCCAATATCTAAAGTAACCATCCTCTCAGAAGTGCCTTTTTCTTATTAGAACTCCTCTTTGATGTCTGACCTCGATTCTGCAGGATGATGCTCGTGCATGGAGCAGAAGGCTGTTTGAAATGTATCTGCGGCTGAAGCTGGGCGAGGTCACCCGAGAGAGGAACTTCTCTCTTCACTTCCTCTGAAACTCAGATCTTCGCTTACAGCTTTAGTTTGTCTCATGATGTTAACCCTTTCAGTCCTGTTGTCTGAACTTTATTCTTCTTTTTTTTTTGGATCTGTTGCTTTGACCATGCACTGTTTGAATTCTCCTCTCCTAGGATGCTTTTTTCTGACTCCTGAGTTCGTGCCTTTCTATTGATCTCGTAGTTCTTTCTCCTGCCTGAGTATTTTATCTGCTTGAGTTCTGAGTCCGAGGGAGCTGATGCTGCAGGATGTAATCAGGAGAATCCAGAGCAGACCTCCTGGAATGATCCAGATGTTTTCAGTCAGATGTCGTCTGTTCTCAAAGCGTTGCTCCTTATGTAAATGTCAAATGATAAGTCATTCAGGAATATGTGAAGGTTTGAGAACTTCAGATGTGCAAAGAAAACCCTCACAAGGCTTGAAAGTATTTTTGGGATTCTGCTATAAAAACGAGTTTCCACGAGCGGGTCGTCCCGAGGCTTTGTCTGCCAACACACAGACTCCAGAGTTACTGTTGTTGTATTATCTGAGACCCAATAATCTCTCACAGCTCAGTGAAGATAGCATCTTGAATCAACAGAGCAGAAACTCCTCAAGCTGCTCATCTGACAGGACGGCAGACTCCGAGTTTGTGGAGCTCGGGGGGGGGGGGGGGGGACGACATGAGGCTGAAACAAAAACAAGTCAGCGGAGTAAATCTGCGATTCATTAAGAACATGGGCTGGGCTCACAGCACAAAGGCCTTATTGTTGGTGTTTTACAGCTCCTGAGATCGGAGGTGTTCGGGCCTGTCCGTCCAGAGAGAACTGTTCTGTTGCCAGGCAGGATATGAAAGTTCTGCTTCCTGTTTTTTAGATCGCTGCGTGTGTTTCATATTTATCACTAAACAAACGATGCCAAGGAGTCGCGTCCTGACCTGAAACCGCTCCCTCGAAAAGACGAGACGGACCAGCATCTCCTCCGCCATTGTTGTTGACGAACTTAAATCAGTAGTCCCGCCCCTTCTTGATTTTGATTGGTCAGTGAGGGAGCGCACACAGGCTGTAAAAGCACCTCACAGCGGGGGACCAACCCGGTCAGACACTCCGGGTGAAGCCTGAGAGAAACATTCACTCACACGTGACGCTGCTATCACAGTCACATACGTCTGGAAAGCACCGGAGAATCCGAAGCAATGCCTCGAAAAAGAGACCGTGGGCGTCAATTACCCCGCTGTGATCTGGGCCGGAGATTAGGCTTTAATAATATAAGTATCTAATTACTGCCTTGCATCCTTCACGCCTCTTCTGCTCTCCTTAATCACGGTCGCGTTCAATGACCTCCAATCACGCGCAGAGCTCCAAAGAAAGAAAAAGCAGCGCCTGCGATGTGTTCTCATTATTATGGCGACAAACTGTTTTCCTTCCCGTGTACACGGGTTCATGTGTACGAGCCTGGCAAGCTGCATTTTAATGTTATCTCCTCGGTAACATGTTTCCAGGGACCTGAAGACCCGCTTTGCCCCGTGCACCAGCTGTGCAAGTGGCTAATAGAGGGCAGAGCCGGGGCAGACACACACGGGGCTAAGTGCTGAAGCAGAGCGAGCGAGAGAGAGAGAGAGAGAGAGAAACAGTGAGGGTGGAATAAACCCGGGTCTGTCTGTGAGGATAAAGGTTTGCAGGTGTGAGAGCACCAAGGTGAATACCGATGGAAGGATGTCTGTGAAGGAAGCAGTGAAACCGTTTTCATGTTATGTGTCCGATTTGTCAACACGGAGAAGTCTGCACTTCTATTCATTTATTCATGAAGCAATTTCACATCGATTCCACAGCGTTTCTTTCTCGTAACGTGGGGAGAAGCCATCGTGCACGCTCCCCGTCATGGCTCCTCCTGCAAGCTCCTCAGAGTCTCAAAGACAGACCAAACTGTGTGTGTGAGTCCTGACTGTCTCCAGTGAGGGAGAAGCTGGAGTCCTGCTGGCTGTGTTGTTGTCAGAGCTGTGTTTACATGGACGCACTTTCTACACTTTCCTGTTCCTTAAATGTTGATTGGACATGTGACAGGAAGAATGAAACTCCCACTTATTGTTTTTGTAGTTTTCTGAGGAGCAGGAGTGTCGAGTGCAGGTGGGACGAAGAGAGGAGAAAAAAAAGAAACAGCACTAACCTGATGTTGAGGTAACGCAGCACGGGGTCTGCAGCTGCACCCAGGACCCACACCGTGAAGCCCACCAGCAGCAGGGTGGTGGTGAAGATGGTGCGTCTCGTTTCTGTGGACGTGTCTCTGGCAGTAAGGCTAAAAGCTACAGCCCCCCTTAAACCTGAGGACAAGAGGAGACATTACAGCCGTGCATCACCTCAGCAGACAACACATCCACACTGAACACTGAGATTACACTCCATGATGTCCCCATTTTAACCAGCAAGCCCCCCCCCCCCAAAAAAAAAAAAAAAAACTTAGACTTGGCTCTGCAGAGGCGCCGTAACACTTCAGGACAAAACGGTTCACAGTGCAAATCCTCGACTGCCATGAGAACCAGAGGCAGTGGTGGAGTTTTTAAAAAAAAAAGCAAGACAAGGGCTTTTTTTTTTTTTTTTTAAACAAAAGGATCCTTCTTACGTAAGAAGGTAAAGTGGGTCAGACGGGCTGCAAAAATATGCTGCTGCTGCCGAGCCACATCACTTCACATCAAACATTCCTCTCTCTCTCCCTCCTGCATCATCAAACCGTTCTCAGCGTCGACCATTATCCACCAGAGAGGTGACGCTTTATTTTCCCTGAACCACAACAAACAAACACGGCGGCAAAAATAGAAGAGAGCAAATTATTTTGGGGTGAGAAATTTGCTGACAATAATAATCGCAAAGGCATCCTCTTCTTTGGAAATAAAGTGAGGGGAGTTATTATTATTATTATTGTTGTGAAGCCTGAGGAGGGCACTCAGCTGATTTTATGCACACTGATGACTGATGATGCTGAGGCAATGTTTCCTCTGAGCTGTGAGTCAGTGAGAAGCTGCATCCCAAACTCTGATCACCTGCAAACATCGTGAAGTGTTGGAAGGAGCGAGGGATCTTGGCGGAGCGTCTCAGGTTCAGGAGGAGGGACAGCGGGTAGATGTTGCAGGCTCTCGACACAAAGATGGAGATCTGATCGCAGGAAGTCAAGGTTAAGGAGAGAACTTCAAAATAAGACACACGAGCAGCTTGACGAACAATGACAAGGAATTCAGTTTTAAAGTCACACGTTTGTGTTTTTGTCTCCCCCTGAGTTCTCTGTCCAATCAGCATGCAGTGCAGTCATCGCCATATTGGGTTTACGTCGAGGCCAGCTTGTACGTGAAGTCGGCCCACTGACCTGCTCACCTCTGCCTTCTGTGTTTGACAGTTTGAGGAGACGTCGACAGAAATGTGAGATGGTACGTTTGTAATAACTGCTCTTGTTTATTCCCAAACACCCCCCCCCCCCCGTGGTCGACCTCGCAGAGCGTGATCCCTTTAAATCATATCAGACGCAACCCGACGTTAGCCCATCCATAATGGAGCATCTTTGTGGACGAGCTCTCATGAATATAAACACATATGCTCGCACACGATGCTTTTTCTTCTGTTTAGGATGCAAACACAGCGGCGTGGCACCACGCCGAGGCATGGAGCCAATCAGCCTCTGCCAGCTGTCTCTGCCCTCCACTCACACTTTGATGTTTGTCACAGGATGGCACGCCGCATGCTAAGTGACCCGGGGAAACAGTCAGGGAGACCATATCTTCACAATGATCGGCTGCTCTGTCCTCAAACTTTGAGATGAAGTTCTGGGTGAGGATGCTGCACGTCTGATTATTTTATATCCCTTTACTTTGAAAACGCTGAAACATGCTCATTATCAGCTTTAAATCATCGGATGCATCGATGCCTTATTGGAAAAGGAATCTCAGCAGATATCAAATATGAGTCCTGGAATAATAAATGGGGTGACATTTAAGGCAGGAGCGTGTACTCCGACAGGGCCATTACTAAAACGGCGCTCCCTCGCACCCCTGCACCCTGCAGTCGATGTTAAATCTCCCTCAGCCTATGGATCCTCAAAAGCAATATCCTGCCTCCAAAAAGCACTCATTTCTCTTTATCAAAAGGCCTCTGAGCTTTTGAAAGGAGGTAATTAAGCACTTTCATCTCGGGCTCATTTCCAATAAAGCCCATCTGCATCGCACTGGCGAAGGGCTGGAAGCCACGGCGATTAAAATCTACAGCGCTGAGCGATTAATGGGAGGTTGAATCACCGATATTAGTTCATTTTTAGCAGCATACAACAGGACTACAAGCTGCATTTATTCTCATGTGCAGATCCAGGTCACAGCTAAGTGGCTGGAGTGATGAAACGACAAACAACTGGAGACGGCGTCGAGGCTTTTCATGGTTTTCAGTGTTTGAGAATGAACACATCAACCACGTGACGAGCGACTTCGCCGAACGTGCAGCTTTTTGAATCTAGAACAGGTTTCTTGGCTCCGTCTGTAAAGGAAGCTACGACAGGTGTGCATTCACACCTGAGCTGTTTGAAACGAACTCGGGTGCGGAGAGTCGGTTTGGTTCGAGGTGTGAACGCTTAAACGAACTCCAACGAGCCGAACGCTGCTCCGCTTAAAAACGGAGCTCTTGGTTCGCCGTCGGTGAGCGTGCGATCCAAACCAGAGGAGGGAAGTGAAGCGCAAAGCAATGCATTGTGGGTTGAATCCTGTAAATGACGTCAAGTAGGTTTGCAGAGCGTGGCTACCGTTAGCATTGCTAACAACACCGGCCTGCTTGTTTTACACGTCTCCGGTCGATCAGCCAGTTTGACCCGACATACAGTTTAACTTCACGTAAGATTAAAATCCCGTCAAACTGCGGCGCGCTACGCCTGTGCAGGATATCCGTCCTTTACATGACGCTGAGGCCAACAGGCTCCGTGCTCGAGTCGAGCATTTTCTCGCTGCCAGAGAACATAAGAGCCCTGCAAGAAGAATCTGCTCTGTCAACTCTTTCTCCGGCTCCGTTGACCCAACGCGGGAAGATTGATTGTAATAATAATTGCCAGCCATCTGGGCACTGGACTGTGAAAGTAGAGCTTCTTGGAGTCAGGCCACTAGACTCTCTCCTCAGGCGTACACTTTGGTCATGCTGGCTCTCAGGGCGAGGACGAAAGTAGCCAGAAGAATGTTAGCATCTCCTCTGCTCCCCGCGGGAGGAAACGCCGACGGATACGTCCGCCGCTGTGATGATGTGAGACGCGTTACAGCTGAAACATGGAGCATTTATCATTTTCTAATAACAACATGCATGCTGCTCCTCCATGAGAGAGGATGTCAGAGGAGAAACAAAAGTGTAGGATTTTAAAGGAGCAGTACGTAACTCTGACACCTAGTGTTTAAAATGAGTACTGCAGGCCAGATTTTAAAACATTGCAGAGCGTCGTCTCTCTGCAACGCCGTTTGATATTTCAGTCTGAGCAACACCTCACTAATTGGTTTTTATTGAGAGCACGTTTCCACGTCGGTGTTTCTGCCTAAAATGATTTTGAGTCATCAAAACATCTTTTTTGATTTTCTGTGAATAAGCCAGAAAATGAAAAATGAAAAGATGTGTTCACTGCCAAACGGCATGTTGCATTTCCCGGCGAAAAATAAAATAAAATCAATAAGCATTAGTGATCGCCATTTAACACCGCTAAAAGCTTTGGAGAGGATTTCTGCTTTAATGAGACCACCACAAAGATCAGCAGGGTCCCCTTTCACTGCACTGTGTTTTTTTTTTTAACTAATAAGATTTAATCTTCGACCTCAACAGGGACACGCTGCTTAATCCACTACTAATTAAAGAACTGTGAGCTTATTTCACACAGGCAAACATCTCGACTCCACGGAGCTTCGCCAGAGAACACTAAACAAGCAGCACTAACTATTATTAAAGACCTACTGTATTTGAATGTCTCTTTCTCGCAGGCCTGCCCTCCGAGCTGCACTGCAGCATCTTAATGTGCAGAGATGAGGATCAGGAGAGACGCTCCGATCAAAACCTGCACAATCTGAAGCACTCAGGGTCTTTTTGAGTGACTGCACTGCAGCAGCAGAGTAAAGAAGAGAAAGACGGAGGAAGCACTCTGGACGACGAGAGGAGGATGATTGTGCAGAGCAGAGCTGTGACAAAACGGTGATGGAGAAGACAGGAGAGCACCTTCTTTTCCTCCACTGGGATGGTCGATCATGTAGCACAGGGGGAAAAAAAAGGATACAAATGCCCCGGATATAAAGAGGGCTTTGAAGACATGGTGAGGGAACGTCAACAATACGTATCCCATGTAGCCGAAGAGGAAAATCTCCCCCAGGATGTTGAGGACTTCAAAGAGCTGCAAATGATGAAAAAAAAGGGATGAGAGAGGATCAGGAGGGAAAAGGTCATTCAAGACGGGGAGGCGCTCAGAGAGTGTGGTGTGTGAAGGTGTGTGTGTGTGTGTGTGTGTGTGTGGGACCTGGATCATATTTGAAACACGTAAACAGGATTAGATGTGAACACACAGAACCAATCAGATGTTTGTGATACAAACTGCAAACAGCTGCAGCTGGAGGCCGTGAGGATGTTTGTAACCACACGCACATTCGACTTCCCTTTTCTGTGCCGGCATGCAAAGAGTTAAAGAGCGCTCGATGGACTTTGAACATAAACCTTTTAGCGTGTCGCTCGCTCATATCATATTAGAATTCATCAACTCAGTCGTGCACCTGCAATATGCTTTTATGTTACACATCAATAAATCAAAAATCCAGTCTCCCTAAACCTGGAGAACCTTCTTTTCAGGACTGGATGACTGAAGTGGGCAGAACTGCTGCTTATGAAAGAATGTCATATAGGATGCTGGACAGAACTGAAAAATATTGTCTAAAGTGGGAAATGTACCTCGATTATATCCAGATGTCACAGTAAAGATCAGGCAGACGCGCAAAGATGTGGGTTGAGATGCAAGCCACCTCTGAGAGTGATTGACCCGTCAGGAGTAGGGGTGGGTGGGGGGTGGGATTTAGGGTGTTGATGGTTTGTACATTTGTTAACATATTGTGTATGTTGATTCTAATATCAGAAAATAAAAATTGCAAGTCAAAAAAAAAAAAAAATCCAGTCTCCCTGAGGACGACTTGTGTAAAACTCCTCCATGTGAATGTGGAGTAGAGAGAGAGGGGGTGTGGAGGTGTGTCTCTGGAGGAGGCGTGGCCTAACAGCCGTTTGTTCTGGTTTCCTGCCGTTTAAAAAAAAAAAAAAAAAAAAAAAAAAAGACTTGAAGAGATTTCAGTGATGCAAAAAAAGAGAATAATTCAGTGAAGGGCCATATGTTTGCTGTTAACTTAATTAAAATAGAAGCTGTGATTTCATTAATGATTGATTCATTCTAGAGATGCTAGCGTTAGCTTGAAGCTTTGCTAACAGCTAGTGATGAAGTGATGAAGAGTAGCTTCTCCCTGAAGAGTCGTACAACAGGAAAATGCATTCTGCTCCTTGGACTGTCTGAATGTACGCTGACACACTTTGTCTTTCCCTTCCAGCTGCAGCTGCAGCATAAATCATGAAAATGTAGATTAAGGAACTCTGCCAAGTAACCATAAGGCGTCACACACACACACACACACACACACACACACACACACACACACACACACACACACACACACACACACACACACACACACACACACACACACACACACACACACACACACACACACACACACACACACACACACACACACACACACACACACACACACACACACACACACACAATCCAAGCCAATCCACATTATAGGCAAACTTCAGCGGTGCAGCAAAGCCGTCTAAAAGGTCTGTTCTGTGATAAACAGTTAGCTCCACTGTGGCTCCCATAATGAATAATAAATGCAGAGATGAATATCCGTGTGTGCTTCTGATTTATTTTCTGCTCTGTGAAGCCGGCTGGTGCAGGCCTGCATCTGCGCCGAACCTTTTAAAGCAGTTAGCTGGAGACCGGCCTCCCACACAGACCGGGGCGCTAATGGCGAGTTAATGACAGCTTGCAAAAAACAGCCCAAGACACAAACATCGGCATTAAATGGTAATGTGAAGCAAAGTAGGAAGACAGGAAAATGATGTTTGGAAACACGAGTGAAAGGGGTCTCATACCTGCCTGGTCCGGGTTTTGCTTTCAGTGGATAAATTATGAACGGTGTACCTCGCCTGGCTCAAGCCACAAAACATCACCGCGACGATACCTGCAAGACAAAGACACCTCGTCTCATTAGAGGCCGAGAATAAGCACAAATTAAACAGAGCTTTAAAAAACTGATAATAACATCAAATCAGGACGATTAGATCGTCTGGTTCCAGCTTTTCTTTCATTGATAGAAGTCGTCTCACATCGATCAGCTCAGATCAACAGAAGCAGAATTTGGAGGTGTAAAACGTTGGACGTGTTTTAGAAACAGGGAAAGACGAAATAGTTTAAGAATGAGAGGATCAAAGATTTGTGGGCGAGACTCAAAGACGAGTCTTTGGCAGACGGGATGGATGAACACAATGAGAAGCTTCTAATAAGTCTTAATTATGCAAACTGTCTTGTAGCTGCATATAACACGTAATCAGGCTGTGATGGTGTTGATGTTTGTGTCCTGGTGAACACAGAGCGCCTCGGGACTCCTCAAGAGGAGAAAGATGATTCTCATACGAACGGAACGATGCATTGTCCGAACAGAATTCAATGAACTCCTCCAGTGTGATGTGTCCTCAGATAAGAGACGCCCGACCCTTCAACACCCTCCGTCCTGCTCCCAATGAAGTCCAGCTGAACACACAATCAATCAAAATGTGCTGTACGAGTCCAGTGAGTGCTCGTGTTTCTGCCCAGATACATTCCCTCCATTACCCCCCCCCCCCCTCCACCCCCCCTCCAGAGACATGTAGTTATGAGAGTGGTGGAGAAAAAAAAAGCCAAGGAATGACATAATCACCGCTCATCACGCCAGATGCGGAGGAGCTGAAATTAACACAAGGGGAAGAAAATGACAAGCAGAGAAAGAAATGCAGCTCCACAGAGAGGAGACGGCGTGAAGGGAGCAGAGAGCAGGAATTTGAAACGCGTAGCATTAAAAAAAAAAAGAAAAAAAAAAGGTCGGTTTGCCGCCTCACAGGACATGCTTGCTTTTGTTGCAGAAATTCAATTTCACATTTCTGCTCCCTCCGCTTTCAGAGAGAATCACAGAGGATGGGAAAATGTGAAATCACTGCGACGGGTAGCAATAGCTAAGAGGACCGAGCTGGAGCAGAGAAAAGGTAGCTGGTGGTTAAGGTTGCTCTACAGGGAACGCCCATTTCTCTCTCTCTCTCTTCTGCCTTCACACCTGCAGAAAACTCCTTAAAAAAAAACCCTGATATTTGCAGGACGAGCTGCATGTGTGAACGCAAACAGCCACATTTTTCACTCTGACTGTACCCGAGGCCCCCCCGCTGTAACCTGCCTCCCGTTCCTGAGCAGGCAGGTCAGGAGACTTTAAAGATGAGCCGACCTGAAATGATCCAGATATTGTCAGGAGTGGAGACGTGATAACAGCTCGACGTGTTCGTCGTCTAACGGAGCATGCTGTTAGTGTAAGGCTTATTCTGGTTTCATTTGGTTTACATGATGCTAACAAAGCAAGAGATGCAGTGAAAGCAAAGATGACGGTCATTAGGCGCCTCCTCACCTCCTTCATTACTGGAGGACTGAGCAGGACTCCACGAGGAAGAGGGTGGAAAAGCAACAGATCACAGCTTGGTGTTCTGATAGATACAGAATGTCCTCCTTCTGACTTTAGATTCTGGTGCTGAACGGTCTGGCTAAACACTGAAGCTACAGTGTCCACCACATGGTGACCTGTGTGAGCATCCACTCTGGAGAGGAGAGGATTTAGACTGCAGTGCACATTTTAATAATTGAGCATGAAAAAAGTTAGATCTCCTCTAAAAAAACAAAACCAAGCTTCTGCATGCGATAGAATCCGTCCCTGAGTTCTGCCGCCGTGCGCCTCCCACACTGCACTGCATTCAGCGCGCTGTGTTTTATAGACAGGGCATCTGGGTTCAATAGACAAAGGTTACACTCTTCCATTAAATACATCTCCTCCTCCTCCACAGGCCACGGGGAGAGCTGCCAAGAAGGAGAGCGCTCTACAGCATCAGCTGAACGGCTGCGATCCAGCTGACACAATCAGGGCGGGAGGAACAACCACGCTAACGCACGCATGTGTACGCTACGTTCATAAGTCAGGCACACGGTTGAAGAAGATAACTCCAGACAGGCTGAGCCACGTAATTATTCTTCTGCAAACACAAGCTGGCGAAGGCTTGAGACGCTATGAATCAGTAAAAAGAGCAACCTCCCCTTTGGTGACGGAGCGAGCCAGGAAGGTTAAAGTGGATCATTCTGTATCCGTTTCTACACCAGACCTGAGCTCCGAGCTCGACTTTCCAGGAAACCATACAGGGAGGGCAAGAAGGCCATTATGCTTTTTTATGGCGTCTCCAAACTGCTGGTACGAACACGCTAAGAGGGAGGAGGGCGGACACCTTCATGACATGAGTTATTGGAGGAGAGCGCTGAATGGGATCGGTACCTGGAGTTCCCCGTAGAGACGATGTGGCTTAATACTTTCTCATCAGTACGTTATTGAGTCTCTGCGACGCCAAGGACTCTCAGAGGAGGCATGGAGAGGCCTCGCTGCCGTGGCGGGGTAAGGGTTAAATCAAGAGGAAATTGGATCCGTTCTTGTGCAGATGGTCGTGTCTGGACGACGCAGAGCGTGCACATGTCGTTCCCAGGAGTCGAAGTGGAAGCAGCAGCCAATCAAACAGCTGCTGGTGACAGTAGTATTGTGGAGCGGAGAGCGAGTCGGTGCAGGCGTTTGAGACGGGTGAGGGCGGCGCACACACACACACACACACACACACACACACACACACACACACACACACACACACACACACACACACACACACACACACACACACACACACACACACACACACACACACACACACACACACACACACACACACACACACACACACACACACACACACACACACACACACACACACACACACACACACACACACACACACACACACACACACACACACACACACACACACACACACACACACACACACACACACACACACACACACACACACACACACACACACACACACACACACACACACACACACACACACACACACACACAGGGCTCACCTGAAAGTCCACAGGCTTCAGCAGAGAGGAAGCTGCTCCACGACAGCAGGAAGAACACGGACGTCTCCACCAGTGGAGTCTCACACAGCCGGGTGAATTTGGTGAGGTGGAAACAGAGTTAAAGATTAAAAAAAAAAAAAAGGGCTTCAGGGTGACATTTCACCTCCAGATTACATCAGCAGCAGTTCTGATATCACAGGATTATAATGTAGTAATACATATATGTAGCCGAGATAATCTCGAAAATAATCTCTATAATCTAGCAAAGGTTAAAATCACTGATTTGATCCCTTTTGTTTGCAAACGTTGGTTTTTATTCAATATCTTTGTTTTATTTTGAAAATACTGCACTGACTGAATTGTCCCATCAGTTGTCTTTTTCAGCAGCTCATAATCTGGGACGGTTGAGACGACACACGATTTGTCTCGTAGTCCACATTCACGCAGCTCAAACGGAGCACCAACACGACGAGTCAAAGTGTCGCTTCACCGATCTAAACGACGCCTCATCGGTCCGAAACGAGGATGCAGCTGTTCTTCATGGTCGTATTGGAGCGTCAGATCGGAGACGCCTCGTCCTCACTGACCTTCAGATTGGGGCTGCAAACACGGCTTACTGTTAAACCTGTTTATTTTCCAGATGATTTGCACCCTGCAGTGTGCCTGCGTGCAGACTCGGGAGCTGCTCACTGAGCCGGAGGAAAAACAGCCTCCGTGTCTTAATAAGATTTTTCTTCTGAGACTTCTCCAGAAGAACAGATCTGACATGTTTCTGTTTGCGATTTGGGAATCTAATTGAAGTCTTTATTGTGCACACTCGGCTGTCCCACACTCCAAACTCCCATAATAAAAATATCTTCTCAAGTCTGATTGATTGTGTAATTGCCAAGGACAGGTAGCTAACCTAATTAAAAGATGAGTGAGGATCTGCAAGTCAAAGTGAATCTTCTTTTTAGGACGCGACTCTTTGAAGAGACGGCACAAATGAGCAGGCTGCTGCTGCTGCTGCTGCTGCGGTTAGCATCAGCATAATCTGATAAATGTTCACTTTGTGCTTCGCCCGCACCGGGAGATTAGTCACTGTAAATAAGAGCCGAGCTGCGTCCCAAACCTCTCATGACACGTCCTCATTTTTCATCCTAAAGTCTTATTACTGGAGGATCAGAGAGAAAACGCCGGACGACAGCGCGAGCGGAGGCTATTGGCTTGATTGAAGACGCCTCTCTGCAAGCGTGAGTGTCGCCGTGGCACTTGAGTCTTTGTTGATAAAGGTTGGTACAGTCGGGGGTTTGTTAGGGAGGAGGAGGAGGAGGAGGTGATAATTGAGTTTGGGTGAGATGGGAGGTGGAAGGGTTGAAAGGATATGAGGGCCGTTATGACTGCAAACATAAAACCCAGGAGGAAGGAGCCGGCGAGCACCCCGAGAAAATGACCAGCAGAGAGGAGGAGGGCGAGCGGGCTGGAGAGCTGAGCCGCACCCGCTTGACTGTAGACGGTGATCGCACTGAAAGACACAAAGAAATAAAAATATAACAAGATCAGCAGAAAAATACAACAACAAAGATGTGAGTGTGCGGACGGTGAACCATGACAGAAGCAGTTTTGTTTACGGCCCTCGAAGGTTCTTCCTGTAAACCAGTTTGCAGCGTTGAGCGTAAATTCACACGCTCATGATGCTAAGCTAAGCCTTTACGTGGCATTTATTTAGAGTCAGGAAGAAGAAGAACGCAGCGTCTTCTGAAGGAGTCAAATCCGTTCTGTCCCTGAGAAGTACGGGGGGTGGGGGTGGGGGGGGGGTGCATGGGGGGGGGGGGGGGGGGTACTATTGTTATTCACAGAGACAGCAGCATCGTGCTAGTCACACCACTATAAATATTTACTTTACATGGGGGAGGAGAGAGAGAGAGACTTCCACATGGATGTCATTGAGTGCAAAGGAGGCCTCACAGGGTGGAGAGAGAGAGAGAGAGAGAGTGAGAAGGAGAGAGAGAGAGCAAGAGAGACAGAGAGAGAGCGAGAGAGAGAGAGGGGAGGAGAGAGCGAGAGAGAGAGGGGAGGAGAGAGAGAGAGAGAGGGGAGGGGGAGAAAGAGAGGGGACGGGGAGGGGGGAGAGACAGAGAGAGAGGGGAGGGGGAGGTATGGTGAAGCAACCATGCGAGTGGCTGATGAAGCTGGCTGCCTCTGTGGAATGACAGCATTTCTTTACGCAACACAGACCCTCCTCTGAACTCCCCTCAGAGAAAGTCTGGTTAAAAAAAAAAAAAAAAAGCGCTGAGTCAGCAGAAGCAGTACGGTTCGTCTTCTAACTCTCCACAGGAGACTAAATCTAAAGATCCAATCAGAGGCTGAAGACTTGTTGATTGCCCCTGGGTGAATGATGCGGTCTCTGTTGGGCGGTCTGGCTCTGTACACCAGTACTCCATAGTGGTCTTGGTCTGGAGACCACTTTTTGAAGGTCTCAGGCTCGTCTTGGGATTTAAAGTGTTTTTACTCGCTCTTGTCTCGGTGTCAAAACCAGAGCGAGTGACAGTGAACCCATGATGATGACCTGTCAGTGATGTTTAAGGTCTCGGATCACTCTGGTCTCGGTTCTCTCTCGGTCAGCCGGTCCGTGTAATGTATACTGTCAGGTAACGGGCTCCAGAACATTCCTTCATGTTCTTCGTAGAGGGGGAAGAATCAATCAAGCTGTCCCTAATGAGCTCAGCATGCTGACAGGGGATAAATCCACTACCCCCCTTTTTGACGCTGTGCTAGAACAGTAAATCTGGACTTGAAGGTCCCCCCCCTGAGGACCGACTCTTCAGGCATCACAGGTTGTTAACTCGCAGGCTGAGAATCCTCAGATGTCAAAACAGGAGCTGGTGAAAAGGTGGCTGGAGCAGGAAGTTCAGTGCCAGTAAGAGGCCACATCACATAAGGTCGAGCCGCTCGGGGAGCTTGTTAAAATTCCAGAGCCAGGACCCGGCGAGGCCCGCTAATAAGAGCCCGCTTTGTGTGCGGAGCCAGAGCGACCGGCAGGCGAGCAAAGCCAGTCAAGTGACAGGAGACGGCGTGAAGGCCGGTCACGCCACTCCAAGAACAAACACGCCACTATCTTGACTTTTGTTTTGTCTGGGAAGCCTCCTCTGAAATCCAGCGTGCCACGGCGTGGACTGGACGTGCGCTCGCCGCGCGCTCGCCGGCTTGTCTTTCCATCTCTCTGCCTGTCTGGGCCCGTTCGTACAATCAGACAGAGAGAGGCGGGCGTGTGCAGACACAGCCCTCAGCCTCCTCATCCCTCCTGTCTGCATCCAAAACATCGTCTCAACCCCCCCCTGTTCAAAAACGCCGACTCACTCCGCCGATTTCACTGCAAAACTCCAGTTTTTAATTTGTTATGGAAAAACTGTTAATTATCTCCTTTCAGGTTTCTAATTTGTATTTTATATTGTTTGTTTTTAAGCCTGCTTGTCAAGTATCCTTGTGTGTTTTTTGAAAGGTGCACATAACTAAAACGTATTCTTCCCATCTGGCCTCGCGTTAGCGCGTCTACTTGAGCGGCTTTGTTCACTAGCACCATGTAAATGATCGCGTGTGTGTGTGTGTGTGTGTGTGTGTGTGTGTGTGTGTGTAACACTGCGCGTGGAATGAATGAAGCGTTCGGCGGGGAGGCGTGCCTGCATCACGGCGTCCTCGCTCAGCGCCGTCAGATGTCCACAGGAGCAACTATTCGGAGTTTGTGATGCGGGATCGTGTCTCCTCTCTGGCGCTGACTCTCTCCACTGAGTACCTTAATGAGATGCTGACAGCGCCAGGGGCGACTCGCTTATGCAGTCCACTGCATCACATCCCGGGCACTAAAGCACTTTTTGCCAATCACAGCCTTTCCTTAAAGCCGGCAGCATCCATCCACCCCCTCCTCCCTGCACGCATCCTCCCGCCCCATAAGGATGATTGGAAAAGTCTGAGCTGCCCGACCATCAAACTTTCAGATATATGAATTCTGACGGCGCATAAAAAGTCTCAAATGAATGCTTACTGTGTCAAGACGACGGCGGCGGCGTCGTTCAGGACGCTCTCACCGAACAGCAGGGTGTGCAAGTCCAGGTCCACGCGCAGCTCCGACAACAGGCAGAGGACTGAAACTTAAAAAAGAGAAAACAAAACAAGAGCGAGTGAGTGCAACACCTGTCACCTCTGCTGCTGCCGCCAGCCGCCAGCGGGGGAATTAACGCCACGGTTTAACAATGGGAGCTGACAGGAAGTGTCAGGACGCTGCGAGCAGCCACAGTGACTGAACCAAGAGAGGACTTGTTTTAGACCGAGCTGGAACCAAACACACGACGCTCTGCAAAAGACAATATTGATGTTTGAAAAACACAAAGAAATGCATTATTGATTCCTGCTGGTGCAGAACAAACAATTACAGGTGGAAGAGCTGTTTGGATTTTTCATGCAAAGAAAAACACAGGTCAGATCACCTCAGCATGAACTCCTCACTTAGTAAACTGAACAATAAGATGAATCTCTGTAAGTTGTTTTTTACAGGTTCTTCAAAGCCCCGCCTACCTTCTCTGGTCCAATCAAATCCAGAGCATTCAGGAGCAGAAGCTAAAGTTAGGAGGACATACTGGCTGCTGCATTGAAGACAGAAAACTTCCCGATTTTTAATCCTGCTTGAGAGACTCTTATATTGAAGCTTAAATATGCGTCGGGCATCGAGTCGTTGTTTTCAATAAAGAGAGAGAGAGAGAGAGAGAGAGAGCTAACTTTGAGCTGTGTGATATTCTGAGAGGAGGTTTTATTAGAGCAGAGATCCTGCAGCTGGAAGAAAAAACTCCAATTACAGTTTTATTTTAGGACGCGCACGCACAGAGCGCCACGCTTTCAATAATTTAATTTAACAACAGACGATTTACTCGCTGCTCAGTCGCAGGAGCACGACTCTTCCACACACACACACACACACACACACACACACACACATGGATGTGAACACACACGTGTCAGCAGCTCTTAGTTCAGAGCAATTCGACATGTTTTTGTCCTCTGCAGCCACACTCAACAAACTGCAGGAATTAGCATTTTAGCATTAGCTTCACTTCTCAAGAGCGGAGGCCGCCACTCACTTTGTCGATATCAATAAAGTATCTATCTATCTATTAACTGTTCGACGTGCGCGTGCTCAGCTCATCACACATCTTTGATTAATCATGTAGTGGAGAATATTATTTGCACGTGTGATTGTCGGCGTCCTCCAGGCTGGAACGCGACCTCGGTGCCGAGTCCATGTGGATAGTGGATGAACGTGAGGTGGGAGATGGCGAGCGTATGAATGAGCTACAGAAACACAACACGCTCAGCAGGAGAGGACGGCTCCGCTCTGACAGTGAGTGACGAGGAGAATAGTGACACTGACAGGGCGCTGACGTGCCCGTCCGCTCCACACGCCACTCGCTTTCTGCAAAAACATCAGCTGTATCGCCGTCAGCTCCGAGGGACGAGGACGAGTCGATGGAAATAATCAGCTGATTACATCTTAGACTTTTCTTTAATGTCATTCAAACTTCAACTTTATCGTGCAGATAAGAACCGAATGTCGTGGCGTTGGCTCGTCGTGCAGGATACGCAGCGATTGGGTAATATCGCCACGCCGACCGCAAGAAGCATGAATCAGGTTTCACTTCCCAGTGCAGCGAGCATCTTGACTTTTTTATGTTTCTTTCTCTACAGATTTATCTTCGAGAGATATCAGCCGACATGTCGGTATTACAGTTTTTTTCTCCTTCTGTGTGTGTCGATATCGGTCCAAAAGATCCCTTATCAGTCACACCCTTGAAAAAATGAAATCTCTGTTGCGATTATATAACAACATTGTGAAGAAGGACAGCAGCAAAGAACTTCAACTTCACCACCCGAACCTGAGGTCACGTTCTGGATCCGCTCAACTCTGCAGCCACAATCTCAACATCTTAGGATCAGCTGGAAACCACGACGGGAAGAAATATGTCCACACCAACGACGAAAGACAAACGGACACGTCTCCGAGTGTTTTGAGAAGCGCTGCATTAATAGAAAGTATTATTATTATTATTATTATTATTATTACAGTGAAAAGAGAGAGAGGAGTGTGTAGTGAGCAGCAGGTCAGGGAGGGTATCTTAGCTCGTGTACGAGCAGACTGACAATAAGAGCAGTGGCAAGAGAGCAGCCTCAGGACTTGTTTTGACAGATCTGGCTGTTTGGTCTTTGACAGGTTTTAAGCTTTTCCCGGTCGGGGGAACATCCTTCATTTATATCTGGAGAGGGCGAGGTAAGCCCTGGAGTCAGGATCATTCGTACTCGCTGCACCTCTAATGCCTGGATGATGACAGCGTGGCATGCAGCGCTCACACTGCGAGACAGGGAGGGTGGAAAGAGCGCCCGCCCCACCAGCACACTCAGAAACAGGAGGGGTGTGGGTTGGCTTGGTCGTCAAGGCAACCCTCCATCCTACAGCTGTCGAGTGTTCATCAGTTTCCACAGCAACACCACGAGGCAGAGAGAGGAGACAAATGTTTCAGTCGTAATACGGTTGAGAGGGTCGGATGGAAGCCTTATTAGGTCAAATTATGTGCGGCTGCGGAGGTTCTGAAGCTCATAGCAGCCGCAGTTCGAGGTTCACTGAGTTGACCAAATTAGGAAGATAAAAATTGTGAAAATGACACACAGGTAAGGAGATATTCGTCAACAGGGAATTACAATAATCTGCAAAGCTACTTGTAAAAATAATTGGATTTTGGGGGGAGGCAGCGATAAGTGCACAGGTGTCACAAGACTGCAGCAGGATAAAGCTTCCTCACACTCGCAGAGCATGCTCGCTCCATTTATAAAAAATATTAATATTATTAACTATTGCAAAAAACAAGCTTTCTGAAATTGGCCTCTGCAGAATTTTCTGAAACTTAGATCTGACATTTTCAGATCTGAAATATTCAGAGTTTGGGTCGAATGATTTTAAAATGTTTTCAATAATTTAAAGGAAGTTTTGAAAACTTTTGTCCTAAATTTTGGGGGAGATTTTCCTGCAAAAATGGTCAGATGTTTCTTTACAAGAATTAAGAAGTTTTTCTTTGTTGTTTTTTTTTGCTTTGTTGAAAATGTATGTGCAATTCCGTCAGAATTTCTTCATATAAAGATCCTGGGATACTTCCTGTGATTTTCTTGGGAATTTTCAGAGATTATACAGGGAAATATGAGAAATTTCATGTGGAATTCTCAAGAATTTTTCAAAACATCCCTAAAACGATTTTCACAAATTTCCAATGGAACTGTCTTTGTAAATTTTTAATAAAAAATTTGGGGGGAATTTTAATTTGAGGAAACATTTGTCCGAACTGGGCTCGAATGTCGGTTGGAAATCAGATTTTAAAAGAAATTTTAAAAACTTTTCCCAAACAATTTCTGAGGATTTTTCCCACAACAAACATTTATTTAACACTTCATGTGATTTTTTTGAGTCATGTTGATGATTTTTTATTTTATTTTCATTAAATCAGTTTACTGGATTTGAATCTGGACATTAGGAGGCGACGTTTGGGCGACAGTGTGATTCCTATCAAAGTGATGAGGCAAGGATCAGCACCATCATTTACCGCTCTTCAACCACGTGTTGGTTTACAGAATACATCACTAAATGTGGACATCAGCATCGCCAACATGGCCGTGTTGCGGGAAGACTCATGACATCCCCCTTCACAGCTCTTGTACAACAACGATTGTATTTGTGGTTCCACTTAGAAATGAGCTGACAGGAAGGCACATCAATCTCATTCTCTTCAACCTTCAAAGATAAAGAAAGGGGTGGCTACACAAACATGTGTCGTTGATAGCATATAGCCATGTTGTAGATAGCATATAGCCATGTTGTTGATAGCATATAGCCATGTCTTAGCGCTCTGCAAAATCAGTTTTTTAGAAACAAGCTACAGGATTAAACTACCTCCATATCTAGAGCTTTATTTTGCCCCCATATCTTATAATCAGTAGATTTAAACCAAGCAGCAACCTCCAGTCCTGAAAAATGAAACCAATGGGGAAGTGCAAAATCCTGCAGTTCACTGAGTGACCACTAGAGGCTGGTTTAAAGTCACATACAGATGAGTGCGAAAAAAAACATGTTTTTACAGCAGAAATAAAACAAAACATATGTCTGATTAGTTCAATATGTCTGATTAGTTATAGTCATCACTAGGGTGTTTTTTTTTTTTTTGATGAAATCGAGGCTGGCGGGGAATCACGGGAGTGATTGTCAGGGCCTTAGAGTACTGCACGTGTGCAGAGCTCGAACCGAAGTGAAAGATAACATGAGGTAACATCAGGACATATCACAGACACAAGACACACGTGAGTTCTTCGTGAGTTGGGCTACCTGGGTCAGTGGCGGACATGATGGCGCCAAACAGCAGACAGTCAACGAGGAGGAAGTCTGAATCTGCTGCCCGGCCGAGCAGCACCATCAGTCTGGTGAATCCGAAGACGCAGGCCCTGGGAATGAGCACAAACAAACATGAGCTCATCAGGGGAGGGACGCAACCCCCGAGCACGCCTATCAGTCACACCTCTCACCACAGCAGGGCTTCCCCCAGAGCACTCTGGGTAATGGGGCCAGACGCTCGCCACAGGAGCTGACCCGTTTTTAGGCTTGGCACAGGTGGACGTGCAGATCTATTTATAGAGTGTTTGGGTGTGCGTTGGGAATTACCTGAGAGATGTTTACAATTGGCATGGTGACAAAAAATCAGTCCAAAGAATTTTAAAAAATGTAAATTTAAAAAGTACTGTCGAGCGTCCGTGACCCAAAATATTCCAACACGTCCGTTAAGTATTCATCTCGACAGTCCAACTCCTGGCTGCCAAAGGATGTGTGTTAAGTACTAATCCTGTTATAGTGAAGCGACCCATGATAATCAGTATGCCGGCGTGTCTTCCTGGGGACCTTTCTGTCCTTTGGCATGACTCCGTTACCATGGTGATGACACACGACCTGTCCCTAAGGCCGAGGACTGAAAGCAGCGCCCACAGGTTGGGCAAGGAGGCGGCTTATTCACGTGTCTTTAAGGGAGGCCTGAATTTATGGGATGGTGTGTGTGTGTGTGTGTGTGTGTGTGTGTGTGTGTGTGTGTGTACTGTGAGTGTGTGTGTGTGTGTGTGTGTGTGTGTGTGTGTGTACTGTGTGTGTGTGTGTGTGTGTACTGTGTGTGTGTGTGTGTGTGTACTGTGAGTGTGTGTGTGTGTGTGTTAGAAGAAGAAGAAGTGGATATGCTCCGTCGACTGAGTCAGCGCGGCTCCCTCACTCCCATGACGCTGTTTTCCCAAAGGGATGAGGCAGACTCACTAACAAGCGACGGGATTGGTCAGGTCTTGCGCCTTCGCATCAAAGAATGTGCATGTGACTCGACATGTCAAACCCTGCCCTGCGTCCCAGGAGACCGGGTTAGAGTTTGACAAAGGCTGCTCCGGGGGACGGACTAATGTATGAGAGACAGAGAGGAACACACACACACACACACACACACACACACACACACACACACACACACACACACACACATAAAGTACGGGACTTTAGGAAGCAGACCTGAAGGTGGGACAGTCAGAAGTGTAAACTCCTGGGAAAATGACCACACTGGACAACAGTCTCTGTGCTGCAGCAAATGAATCCATCAGTAACATGCAGTTTCCTTTTAAAGTCAGACAGCGCCATCTATCTTCGTGAGGCGGAACTGCAACACTGTGAGCAGTTTGTGTCAAAGTGTAAACTACACACGAGTTCTTGAGCAAGGCACCGCAGTGGGAGCAGTTTGAGATCATGTGGCTGCAGGTTCGAATCCCTGACCTTCCAGTTGAGAGTCGACCGACTCTTCAAACCGACCTCTCAGCCACTGAATCTTCTTCTTCTGATTTGTAACATTTCTGGATTTTAAGTAGAAAATCTGTAATTTTCCTCCGATCGCTGATGATCAGTGTTGTGAGGCAGTAAATCCAGACCCACAGGGGTTCTCTTCTGTCTCTGGCACCTGGACTTTGAGTGTGTGACGGAGAGACAGACTGGACTTACCCGATGGTCACACAGCTGACCACGGTGCCCACAAACGCAAGAGTCGCGATGGATCCGAGATTCTTGGAGAAGCTTCTCTGGAACAGAAATCAGCAGGAACAATCGGATCACTTCAGTTTGACTTGAACAACAACAACAACAAAAGAAGCAGCACATAAGACAAAAGGCACACAGCCCTTTAATGGAGTGTGTCCCTCGACTCGGAGACGTGTCAGGACGGCAGGCTCACCTGATTAAGGGTGTACGCTCCGTGGAAGATGATGGGCGGCAGGAACAGATTGAAAAGGACCTCGGGATCAAAGGTGGCCTGTAAAGAGACAGAGCTGTTGTTGTGCTGGTGACAGACAGCCAGAGGACTCCATTTACACACACACACACACACACACACACACACACACACACACACACACACACACACACACACACACACACAGAGTGCCCGTTAGCTGCTGTGTTCTGGCAGACGGCTCTTTGTTGTCCTGTATCCCAAATGCACAGCAGTCTCCAGGTAGCAGGACGTCCTTATCTCTCCCCTCATGTGGACGTGAGACAGAGGTGCGTCTCATTTGAATAAGAGAAATGTCACTGCATGGCGTGCGACGGCTCAGCGGGGCGCCTTAAAGGCACGCATTCTTTGCAGCTTAAAAAAAGGGGAAAGAATAAACCATCCAATCCTAATACATTTAGCAATGTGGTGCAGTATATTTTTTAACAAGTATTCGAGATATTAAAATCAACATATAGAGCTATTGTAAATTTACATGTAAAAGTGGGCGTGGCCATTTCTCCACCAAGGAATGGATTTTTTGGAAAACAAATGTTTGCAATGGATTCAGAATCCCAAAGAACCCCTAGTTTGACCCCTCACAAGCTACCAAAAGCAAAGGTTAACATTTTCAAGTTTTCACCAATAAGTATATCGTACCAATAAAGTACTATTCCAGGTACCCCGACTTTGAGCCGCTCTCACGGATTTTCCTATGGGAGTTGGATTTAAATGTTTTTTCATGTGTTATATGAGACCTTTATGAACACGTTTGTGAAGAAATCTATTGGTAAGGAATTTATTCCCAGATTTCTGCAATATGCCCTTACTACGGGTATGAACTTTCAATTTAAGATTTCAACAGACAACATGGAAGCAGGTAAGAAGGACGTGAAACAGTCGATGGATATATTCTGGATAATCATATCTGAACGTGATGGGATCATCGTTTGATAATCTGTGTGAGACAATAAAAGCAGCGTCTCAACCGAGCTTTACTGCAGAGTGCGAGGAATCTCTGTTAACACACCGTGCACGCTCTGGTTCTCGACCTCGCCAACGCCGTGCAATAAAAGCCGCTCACAAAGCCGCCTTTCATCTACTCCATCCTTTTCATGTCTATTGTAGGGTTCGCTCTGAGCATCAAACGGCAGCCATGTTAGATTCAGATCAAAATAATGAAACTTTTTTTTTTTTTTTTTTCGACTCCTCCATCCACAAGGTTTGCAAATAATTGCCTTCACACAGTAAATGACTTTAGTTGATGGATTTAGGGATGATGCTTGGTGAAATCAGGCTCTAACTTTTCTTTACCACGAGAACAGAGAGTTAAGAGACGGAGCGCGTGGACGACAGGCCTGCTTGTGTAAATGTCCTTTAACCAAAACGCCGTGTACATTACAGCGATGTCATGTGGAGCGGGGATCTCCAGCACTGTACAGCCCCGTGTGTAGTTTGTAGAGCTGACACTCTATTCCACTCAATCTCACTTGAAATGGTTGCCAGGGAGACCAATTATCTTTATTTTTACAGCCACCATCCTCCACAGCTGCAATTACCATCGCAGCACAATATAGATGTCTTTTCTCAGTGCAGGCTGCACGACACGTTCAAGACGACGCAACAGACACAAACAGACAAATAAATGATTCATCCTGAGGGCCACATGCACCACACAGTCAAAGATGGAGGTGTTTTGTATTCACTAATTGCTTCTTCGGCAGGGCTGCACTCAATTTAATCAGACCACTAACTTTAATGCCTCATTCCCCGGGGGCCCATAATGGACTCAGTAATGCAGTGAAATCCGTGTCTCTCCCTCCAAGGTCCCCCATATGGATCAGACTTAATGGCGGGAAGGCTGCACAGAATGGACTGATGTCCCGGCCACCGTCGTAGCCTGTGCTGGTTTACTAATGAGACCCAAGCCTTCAGGGGGGGGGGGGGGGGGGGGGGGTCCTTAGTGAGGAGTTACACTCGGCCTGGAGGATCTGCGAGGTTCACTTGCTCTCGGGGTTCGAAGTATAACTCGAGGATCAGATATGTCACTTCCTCCCTCGCTCGCTCGTTGGACGTCGCGTGGATTCATCCCTCTCTCATTGGGTGGATTTCTTTCATGTGACACACCTCCCTCTCTCTCCCTCTCTCTCTCTCTCTCTCTCTCTCTGATAAAGAGCCACACAACCACTCTTAAAAAAGGTATGAAAAGACAAGCTCCGCCCACAAACAGCCCGAGTCAACCAAAACAAAGCAGAACACCAGAAAAGCAGCAACATTACGATCAGAGGACAGCGGATCTTTCCGGACGTTTCAGTCGACTGAACTCTCGTGGTCAGTCACTGTTCAAATTCAAAGTTTAATAAAACAAAAACAAAAACGTTATTTCTCCCCCAATTCAGATACATGGTATGCATTTTGTGTGTCCTCCTCAGCAGACTGAACATTTCAGTATGAATACTAACTTCCTGCTTTTGTGCGGTATGGATCAATCGATAAATGTATCCCCCCCCCCATTAAATTTTTTATCTATTTAAAGTCTTTTATAAAATCACTATTTTTAATGAACAGAAACAAATGTGTCTTTAGTGGGATACTTGACTTTATATTACTTTCTTTCTTTCAGTTTGTGTTTACTGTATGTGCATCACTCTTTTTGAATAAAGTTAAAAAAACAAACAAACAAAAAAAACCCCGTTGATTGAGGCGGCCGGTTCGAGTAACGCAGATGACGCCACTTTGGCCCCCGAATGAATCAAACGAAGTGGGAACAAATATCTGCCTGCTGACAGACATGTACGGAGGCCCAGAAGGGACAGCAGCTTCACTTTGAGTATACAAGTGTAAATCATTCAGTAAGGTTCACTTCAGATAGCATCTGATTCAACTAAAACAATCCAATCAAAAATCAATCAAAGGCAGCCCTGCATCTCTAATTCACAGAAAATTAAATAAAAAGGATTTTTTTTTTTGTTCATCACTCAGCTCTATCTTTTGCTTTATTTCTTCGACTACAGTCCCAGAGTTTCCTTTGTTTATTGGTCTCTGTGTTTAGCTTTAATTTCCTCCCATCTGCGCAGCACATCTGAAGCTGTTATCTCCCCTATCTGTTCCTTAATAAATCCCTAATGTGGGCTGAAGTGCTCTGCAGCTCGCCGTCTCCATGCACTACCTCTCTCTTTGTTTCCTTAATAACAAACAGGCCGTGCAAGTAATTCAGAGGGAAAAAAAAAACAATAAGTAAGAACCATTATAGGAACCTGTACGCGAGGGACAAAGTACACAAATGTTTGAGCGAAAAGGAAGCGTGTGCTGCGATGCGTTTCAGGATTGATTTTTCGGCCTTTTAAAGCAAATGTTGTCTCTGGATGCACGACCTGCTGCAGACTGACTTCTGCAACGCAAGGACACTCGACGGCCAAGTGTTCAGGGAGCGAGCCCCCGTGCACAGAGGCTGCAGTCCTCTAAGAGGGCGTCCGTGGTTCAATTCCGAGCTCCTGTCCCCTGCGGCTCTCTTTCTGTCCCTGATTCCCGACTCAATCCACCGTCCTGTCTCTCCAATGCGGGCACGAAAGCCCGGCAATAACTCTTAAAAAGAAGCTCATTTGAATTTCAGGTCAAAATGGAACTGTCCCGTTGGATAGCCGGGCGGGTATGACGCACGCCGCCATGCACAGAGGTCTTTAAGGGTTTGAATCTGATCTCAGCCCTTTGCTGCACGTCATCCCTCTCTCTCCTCCCAACACGTCCCGTCTCTCTTCAGCTGTCCTGTCCAATAAAAGTGTAAATACATGTGTTTTATAAAAACATCCAGTAAGTTGCCATAGTTACCGTTTGAGGAATCGGGACAAACGGGCAGCTTTCGTTGACCTTCCCATCGTTCCTGAAGCAGTGGATGTGTGACGTGGCGTTGGCGGTCAAGATGTGTGGAGTGCTGTTGAAAGCACCACAGATGCACACGGCGTCCGCACTGACCACGCGGTGACCGGGAGCAGAGGACAAGCATCTCACCGTCAGCCCGACGAGCACACCTGAAAAGGAGAGGGAGGAGGAAGGTCGTGAATGACCACGCTGACGAATCAGTCTGCATGATGCACGATGCGTTCATGTAGCAAGACGCACATACAGGAACATACAAGAAGTGTGTGCAAGGAAACATCTATATTACATGTTGTCATGGTGATGAAACTCTGGTGCAACAGGTGTCCCAGTCATCATCTATCAGCATATTATAATACACAGAGACACAAGTCAGGTATGCTGCTGGTCTTAATGAGTGAGGAGGGGGGGGGGGGGCACATGTGGGCCCAGGGCCGCCAGTTTGCAGGATATCCACATAGACAAGTGTAAAGTCAGTTTTGCAAATCAAAAATGACGATGTATGACGTCATAAAATGAAAACAAAGTGAGCACATTGTGATTTATCTGCTGAATATGTCAATGCATAAACTCCACCTGTGAGTTCCGGCTGGAAGTATTGCTGAATAACGGCTTCCGTATTCTGCGCTCCAGATGTCAGCTCGAGTTACTCACCCAGAAACATTGCACCTCCAGTTTCATGCACAGCTTTGTATTTAAACTGTCTTAACTTCCACACAGTGAGGACGGTGATGAGCGCCGTGCTGACTGCAGCCAGCATCCACAGAGCCGTCTGCTGCACACTGCTGCTCATCTTCTCAGCTTCAGGTGAAAAGTCATCGGGGACAAAACTTCAAAGTTTCACGCTCAGCGGCGCAACATCCGCAATCAGCTGCAGCCCGTGCTGCCTTCACGGCGGCTCGGAAAAATCGCTCTTTTCATCGTTACATCAGTCAATTTTAGTAAAACTGAAAATCCAAACGGATTGTCTCAAATGGGTTTAAATTGATGAATTTAAAGGGAAATATTTTCACTGTAACAATTGTAGGACGTGTGTCGGGTGATCTTAAAGTGAAGAAGAAAATTTAAATGAAATGTAAAAACTTTGCTTTTCAAGAATCTCGTTCATTTTTTACTTTTTTTTTGTCCTATGAAGAAACAGAAGAATACAGTTGAGCAAATAAATAAACACTTTATCTATGAGTATCAAATCTGCTTAAGATTTGTCTAAAGACTGAAGTTTAAGAAGAAATCAGCTGTTGTTTTCTTGAGAAGGTTTTGTGAATCCGGCTTCAGGATTGTGAAATACTGCTGCAAGATCAACGAGCCAACAATTAAAACACATCATGTCTTTGAACTGGAAATAACTGACTTGTGTAGTCCTAAACATTTCATTTAAATAGTCACATCCTGGCCACACGTGTTATTTTATATAATCAAACTTAAAGACACTGTTACCCATGTTTAGCCAATAAATCATGATAGCCTCCACAAGGCTGTAACTGCTGCAGTCTTTTTATTAACTGAAAAGCAAACAAAAACACTCTTAGAAAATAAGGCAGGCCTTAAAACTTACATTTCTGCGGGATGTCCCACAGTACTTGAACTCAATAAATCAGTCGTTGTCATGCACATATATTCCAGCAGGGGGCAGTGAATGCAAACAAATGCATGTTTGAAGTTCCCAGACGAGCCAGTGACTTATTAATGACACATTTAGAATTGATCATGTTTATTTTTACAGGCTGGATGACAGACACACACAGACTGCATGTTTCTTGTTTTGGCTGTGACCCACAGAGGCCTTGTGTTCAATATATATCAAATACACAGATCAGGGGATCCCACATGGAACCGGGTCACTGGGGTTGGGAAAGCTTGGCCCACGTGAAGCTGAACATGATGAAGTTGATGTGTAAAAAGTTATAAAGTGCAGAACATTAAAAATAAATGAAGCTTTAAGAAGCATGCTGGAGTTGTCTCTGTCCTTCATGAAGGAGCAGAGAGGACTTAGTTGTCTTCCTCTGGTTATGCAAAGACAGCGTTCATAATGAGGCCATGCTGCCCGCTCCCTCGGGTGGGACTCTCTCACCCCCTGGACACACCCGGATCAAACCCACCTTATCAGACTGAAAAGATTTAGTTTCCTTCATCTGGTTTTAGTCTGATTGTAACTCGGTAGAGTGTCTTCTTCTTACTATCATAAAGATGCACCGCCTTGCAACCAGGTTAATTATTTATGGCCAGTTAGTAGTGTTTGCATTCTGCCTGCCTCCATTGTTCTCTTTGTAATGGATTCAGTTCAGCCATGACACATGCTCTCTTCCTGCTTCATTTATGACCACAGACAGAAGAAGTGCTCATGCTCTTCTCCCCAAGTGTCCGTCCAGCAGGGGACGAACGGCCTCTGGTAATAACAGTGACATTTGAGACTCCTCTTGCACATGTAGTTAGTATTAGTGTGCACTGCAGCCAATTAGAGACAAAGCAGAGAGCGTCCTAATTGCAGCATCCTGCTGAATACTGTCAATCAATCAATAGTGAGGCTCAGAGGAGATTTAGAAGTAGTCATACTCTGTGGAGATCGACAAATAAGTGACTCTGCACTTTAACACTGACCACAGAGATTCACTAACAATGATCTATAAGCCTATAGGCGCATAGCAACAGCAGCAGTGTCTATTTCTGTGTTCACTTTTTATGATATTTCAACAAATCACGGAGAAATGTGGCTTCTGTTTGCCGTAAAGTGTTGCTTAAAGGCTTAAAAAGAGGAGACAAATAGCAGAAATCCTGGCAAACTTTGCACAGGAGGCGGCGTCTCAGTCGAGAGACAATATTAGAACAGTTGCTCGGCAACCGCGGGGCCGCAAACAGACGGCGGGTGTCGTGAAGGTCTAAGAGGCTGGTGTTGAAAAGAGTGGAGACAGAACCCATTGTGGTGTCGGAGAGGAGTGAGCTGCAGCAGCCCGAGAGAGGAGAAAGAAAAGAGGCGACCACAAAGAGAGGACTCGTGATGGACGGAGAGATATGAACGAGGACGGAAGAGTCGCGCGGCGCTGCGCTTTGTGGAGAGGAGCGCGTGACGTCCGGGCGGAAAGAGCCGGAATATGACGAGTTAAGAGCCGACAACACAACTGTTTATTCCAGCAGCAGCAGCAGCTAGCAGGCTAGCTGGCTACATACCCAGGAGCTAGACATGGGGAGCTTGTGAGAGAGTTTGCATGCTGGAGATCTTCGTCGACCTTTTCAGGAAGCTTCTCAAACCTGCGCGTGAGCCCGGCGGGTCTGCGCGTGAGTCCGCCTCGTCGGGAAACGCAACTTTAAAGAATGATATGAAGTGAGCGCCGAAACATTTCACTCCTACAGAGCCGGAGAGAGAGAAAAGTCACACAGGTTTGTTTCACACTTTGTTTCTTCATAATGTGGATGTAACATGAGCGGCTCCTTCTGCAGCCTCCACGCGCAGCTCAGGGAAATAAATCCCAATTTAAAGAGGGCTTGATGTCACCTGAAACATGCACTGCTGCTGTTATTGTTGTTTTTTTAACAAACTTGTTTATCAGATGCAATCTTCCTCTGAGCGGTGACAGGAAGTGTTTTATTACACAAAGCACAACTATCAGTGTGTCAGATCACCGCCCTCATATCTAGTCTGCAGTCCACACAGCGGGCACTTAAACGCAACCTCGTGACGTCTGTGTAATAATATAGTCCAACAAGAAGAAATGCAAAGGAACATGATAAACATCATCCATAACATCTGCTGCTGCTGTCCTCCTCCAAACAGCACCTCTGCCTCTCAACAGGTTTCCACTTGGCCAACATGATTTGGATTGATTTACTCTGTATTTAGTCTTCCTTCTGAGTGTGTGTGTGTGTGTGTGTGTGTGTGTGTGTGTGTGTGTGTGTGTGTAGGCTGAGCTAAATCGCTGGAAATCAAAAGCATAATTTGCAACAATCCCCACATTGACTTGACCATGAGATTTTCTGCGATTGTGTGTGTGTGGGGGTTTGTGGACTCCTTAGTTGGCGCCCTTGATTTCTTCAAGGGAAACAGATTACCGTCTTACTGATAAGTCCCAAATAAAAAGGCTTTAGCCCATTTTATAAGTTCAGAGTCATTTCTCTTTACAGTCTAATGAATAGAATGTGCTGCGAAGAATTAATTTCTCCCCATCAGGAGACTAATTGTGGAGCCTTTTTTTCTGCAAGGTTGGTCGGCAAGGGAACTATGAAAACAGGCCGATGCACTTAAGACATTCTGCTGGAGGAGGTTGATTTGAAACGTCTTGTAATTATTGCCTAAAAGCTCCCGCAGGAGGAGGAGGAGGAGGAGTTATATTTTTGTCCTTTTCTTTAAAAAAAAAAAAAAAAAAAATCCCACGTCATGCACGAAAACCTTCGGCAACAATCAGAGCTGCATGAGTTTAAGGCGTATCCTTTGCACACTATCTGTCAGGTGACGCGTGTGTGTGTGTGTTTGAGCTGAACGCGTCGGTCCACCTGCGTTCCCGAGATGCTGCATTTGTTTCAAATGTACGACAGCTTTTCTAACTTCCAGAGAGAGAGAGAGAGCGAGCGAGAGAGAGAGAGGGAGCTCTGAAGAAGAGCAGAGCAAGTGTTCCCTCTCGAGTCGCTGCAGCAGATTGGTGCAAAACAGATCATTGATGTTGTCATTTAAAACCCTCTTTGCGTCCAGATGAATGAACCCGCGTTCATGTTGGGACGCTGCTAATTGGTCCGTCAGGCGTGTGGCTCTGTCATGTGACTCCATCCTTCAGCGTGCTGGCTGTGCTGAGGCGGCCCGGCTGAATGTTTTTGTGATCAAACATTATCGACTCCTCTGGTCAATAACCCCGGCAACGGTCGTCCCCGTCTCCCCCCGGCTGGAGAGCGGCAACGGAGGTGAGAGGAGGTCAGAGGAGGCGTTTTCCCCCTCGAGCGTCGAGGAGGGGTTGATGGTCACGGGAGGGGGAGGGGGGGTCATGTGCGTCCATGTTTGCATGTACCCTCTCTCTCTCTCTTCATTCATTTCCATCACAGGAGCATTCAGTCCCAGTTTGTCCCACGCCGCTGTCCGTCAGACGCACGCCGCCGTGGCTCGAACTCGTCGACCGACCTCCAGCCCGCTGCCGCCGTCACTTCGCTTTTTGCATTTGCAGCCGAGTTAATCAGACGTGTTCATGTGTGGCTCGGCTTCATTATATCATAATGAAGTTTAGCCTCAGGTGCAGTGAAGGAAACGGGGTTAGCCTGCGACGAGACACACACCACACACACACACACACCACA